>NC_057794.1:464501949-464801949 GCF_018294505.1 Triticum aestivum
CCACCCCCTCCCCCAAACACTTGTACTTGACATCCCCCTAGTTGATTCTGCCTAGCTCCGCCATTGACAGAGTGTCCGAGTTATTCCATCAAAATAGGAATGTCATTAGTCATTGAGTGGTCTAGTCTTCCTATTATTGTGCGATCAGATTCGCTAGGACCACTGTCTTCGATGGTGGATGCCTCGCTCATCAGATCACCATCTGGTTATCTAGTGCAGGAGATCAAGCTTTTGTTGGATGAACGGGAGTTTAAACAT
Organism: Triticum aestivum; assembly: GCF_018294505.1. Classification (NCBI taxonomy): domain Eukaryota; kingdom Viridiplantae; phylum Streptophyta; class Magnoliopsida; order Poales; family Poaceae; genus Triticum; species Triticum aestivum. The sequence goes on from NC_057794.1 coordinate 464,502,208, forward strand.
TGTAAGATTGGTAGATCACATAATAGGGTAGCCCATAGTCTTGCGAACTATGCTCGGAGTGTTCGGAGCACAGCTTGTTGGTTGCATAGTATGGCTGATTGTAATTCTATTGGTTTGGAATAAAAATTCCCTGATTCCTCGTGAATAAAAAATATTTTGTGTTATGCCAGGTGTCAAGTGTGGATACACGGAACAACCTTGCCCATGGCTTTGGCATGGACACATATATCCCCATCGTCATCGGGCAATTCGGGATCGGAAATACAGTACTACTCCCAAAAGTTGTATTAAATGTGCATCAATTAATATGGATCCAAGGGAGTAGAAAAGTTGGCATTTGGTTTTATCCAACCACATGCTAGATTGCTAATAACAGAAGAGAAATGGATCTAGGAGACAACTTGTATCCGAAACAGGAAATAAATTAAGCAGGAGTAAGATGCACAATATCTCGGCATACTTTAGGCCGCCCATCCATCATAAAGGCTGGACGTCGTGACGGGGGTCAAGTGTGGATACATGACAACACACCCACCCATGGACTTTGCATGACAACATGATATGTTTATTTATGGAAATGGAAGAGCTTTACTTGCATGAAAACATGCATATATCTTGCCATGCCATGTTCATTTGGGAAGAAAAATGAGAGGTGAGAAGTGGGTAACATGCACAAATAACTGACGTTCCTTCATGCAACTCCAAGGAAAAAGAAGGGAGGACTGCCGAACAAGGTAGCACGTACTAGCTACGTAGGTTAGGTGGGTAAGCCGTACTACGTACGTACCTGAAGGTTATCCTCCTCCTGTCGCGGACGAGGAGCTGCGTCCTGGAGTCGATGTAGGCGACGAAGAAGGTGAGGACGATGTCCACGGCGAAGAAGATGTCGACGACCATGTCGGCCACCTCCAGGCCCCCCTTGGGCCTGGCCTCCATGAAGGCCACCTCGAACGGGTACACCCACGCCGAGTAGGCCACCAGGATCACCATGAACGTCTCCCAGCACCTAAACCATTAGCATTCTTGTAAGACGGCGGAGGAGTAGCAGGTACCGATGGTGGTGTGGCCTCATGTCTCACCTGTATCTGGAGTCGAGGGGCGAGACGACCCTCTTATCGGAGTCGGAAGTGGACTGGGTGAGGCTGGAGCCTAGGGGCGGCAGCATGAGCTTGGACAGGTTCCGGAGGTTGAAGGAGCGGGAGGCGCCGGAGCCGGAGCCGAAGCCCGTGCTCGAGCCGCTGGCGGCGCTGGTGCCGCCGCCGCTCGCGCTCTGCAAGCTCGAGATCTTCATTGCTCCCGGCGAAGAAGAGCTGCCTCGACTCTTCTAATTGGAGAACTAACTAGACGTAGCACGTACACTGTTTACGCACCACTCGTGCTAGCTAACATAATTCTTGTGGGGACATCGAATGAAGATAACCGAGAAAGGCAGGGGCGAAGCGAGAATCAAATCAAGGCATCGAAATAATGGAGGCGGGGCATCCATCTATCGATCCATGGATCCATCAATAATGGAGGAGGGGGAGGGGTCCTGTCCGGGACGAAAGTGACCAGGCACACGCTGCCGGCCCGCGGGTTCGGCCAGTATATATGCAGAGCCAGCGCGCGCGCGCGCGCGGGCAGCCGAGCCACGCACGTACGTAGCTCTACGCCTCTACCCCTGGTACGTCGATGCAGAGGTTCCCTAGCGACGAGTGCACAACGACCGGTGGTATGTTGTGGCTGTGGCCGAGAGAATTCACAGTGCCATGACAGTGATCTCGCTCCCAATAGGCTATTGCCAATGCCAATGGCTGTGTGTTTATGGAATGTTCGTTGATGTGGACTGTGGAGCCATGCCCCGGGTCCATGCAGATGCCCAGCCCAGTTGCCTACCTCTCTGTCTGCCTCGAGCACCAAGCATGTATATGTGCGAGCTGATTCATCAGGTCCTTTCGGGTTTGGAGCTTTGTACTAGCACATAATTGATTGGAGACAGTGCACGCTGCAGTCCCGATCGTGGGTACGTGCTGCCTGCTCGCGCCAAGTGCAGGTTTGCTTCTCCATGTTTATCACGACCTATGACGCTGTTGGGCAATTCGGATGTAATATTTTCTAGTTTTGGGGCTGGCACAGCGTGGTGTCAACTTGTTTCTTCACATGTGCTTGTTCAAATATGTCATGCAATATCTCGCAAAGAAAAAAAATATGCCATGCAATGCATGCTCTTTGGTTCTGCATTCTTGGTTGCTTCGGTTGTTTATTAGGCCTGCTCGTGGAGTCCTTCTAGCGCTCCACGCTCGGCTGGCTTGAAATTTTGCATATTTTGATGGGGTCCGTAACACTTGTAACCCTAAAATTTTGAGCCAGTTTTAATCTGAAATTTATATTTGGTTAAAATTCATTAATTGAAATTTGAAAACTCAAAATCCTAAAGAATTTCCAAAATATGCGAAATTTCCAAAATTTTGCATATTTCAGTGACGCCCAAAAGCTTTCCGTTTCCAAAACTAAAAACCTCCTAGCGCAACTGGCCCGACAGCAAGAAGTGTTGTTTTTGTACTCATAAAACAATTGAACACATTTTTTAATGCAAGTTTGCCCGCTCTACGTGGTAGTCATCCAAATAGCATCAAACTTGTGCCGTCCATAAGTATTGCCAATATTTTTAATCATTGATTGGACGGTATTTTAAATAGATTCAACATGCCAATAAGAGTAAGAGCGTATGCCTTAATGTGGTGGCTTTGACTATGTAGAGATGATTTCATTTTTAGTGGCAAAAAAGTTTCTCCTTTACAGATTGTTTTCTGGTGTACGCACTCGCCTCGTATGTGGTATATGATACAACAAGTGAAGTACTGACCGCTATTCAAGGCAGTCTGTACGTAGTTGGAGCAAGTGGCTGCGGAGATTCTTTCCTAATATGGGTGTCTGCATAACCTCCCAGCTGATCCACCACCACTATAGAAATAAGCATAGTGCCGGTCTATAAGGCTCTACTGTTGTTGTCTTGACGGTTAACTGTATTTGTTTTTATCGGACTTTTCGGAATTGATTGTGTGCATCCTAGTTATGCAGAGGCCAGATGTCACTCATAATGCTTTGTATTGGTTATATTTAAAATAATAAAAGTGTCGTTTATCGAAAAACTTTCTACCTTATGTCGGCAAAGCAGTCATTAATTTAATCGTCGGGCTTCAACCTTCTGTCTAGGAGAAAAAACGTTGGATGTGAAATTTTCAGCTTTCTGTGTGTATTCCTTTTTCTTAACGCTTTCTGGTGCGTTTCTCGGTTAGCTGAACGACAGTGTCAGAAAGAATAAAAAAAGATTGGCTGGCCGAGCCACATTATTTCTCTTCCAGAAGATCGAGCGGGGTAGGCTGATATAGTGATAAGCTTGGATCTCTGGTTCAGAAGAATTTACACAAATATTATCTTCCGGTGCCATAATTAATCACTGGAGATTATGATGGGCGATCTTGACTAGAAACAGTAGAATGAGACGGTTGAGCCAACATCAGAGTAACCAAGATGATGCCGGAAACAATTACTAGAAGCTCACATACTGGCCTCACGAATGACAGGTTGTGGGCACCCTTAAATAGGCATCATATATGCACATCACATCATGATCTTCAGTCTTTGATTTTGCCTAAACGTGTTGGTGCCGACGCATGTACCCAACTTTACGTGAATTCCGCTGCAAATTTTTTTGGTCTTGGCCAAAAGTATTGTGCTCGGTTGATTAAATTGGTGATGGTTTTCCTGCAAAATTAAATTAAATTGGTAAGGGTTTGTTTTTAGAAGAAATAATTAGAATGATGGATTGTATAAATGCAACTTAGCAGGAGTAAAAATGTGAAGTGGACTTGTATTAGTAGATGGAGGGAGTATTAGGATGAATATGAAATATAAGTAGTTCTCAGTAAAGAAAGCCAATGGCACGGTACATCATGTTATAATTCATATTGAAGCTATATACACGAGAAATTGTTAATTGTGGTAACAAAGAAAAGAAAACTACCCCTAATTTGTCACCAATTACAAAAAGCTTTGAACAAAATTGTTAACAACCTAGAAAGGCCTTGACCTATGTATTCACTTGTTATTCTCAAGAAATAATTTAGCACAGAGAACCTGATACCAATTGGGGCTGCAGAGCGGCGAGTTCTTCTGAGCGGCAGGAGGTGGTTCCTCGTAGTGCCATCTGCAATAACCTACCGAGTGAATGATAATGCTGACTAGTTTAAGAAGTTGCTTACTAACAAAAGGAAAGCTTAGTATATTTGATGTCTAGATTAATTGGAGAACAGATAAGCTTCAGTATAACCTAGAAATAACTTAGTATATTCTAAAACAGTAAAGCTTCTTTAAACCTTGGTCATACATATTCATTATCAGCAGTGATGAACATGTACTTACTGCTACTTTTTTGTCAAACTTTGTTCTATTAACAACTACAGCTAGTCACAAAGAATTTAAAGGTAGGTAGGTAGCTAATCAATATAACTACTACAGAGAATTGTTCAGTTCTACTTTATAAAGGTCCATGTATCAAATGGTGTATCAATTAGGTCTATATCACAATTATTTGTGTTCTACTTATGGTTAAAATGGTGTGTTTAGCCAAAAAAACAGTGCCAAGAGCTCCTCCTTATTTGAAGCACACATCAAAGAAACTTAGATACGTCTGAACTACAAATGCACAGAATGCCTGAACAATGAATCAGATTCTTAGAAATCCGCAGAAGCAAGAGCATAAACACAAAATGTATGAGAATGTAAGGAACCATATGGATCTAATTATGTTCATCATCAGTCCTAGGCCTCGCTTGACGAATAGGGCATGAAGAGATTTGAAGAACACAAACCACAATAGAGACTCAAAGTAGACCAATCAACTAAATCCAGATTATCTAGTTGTTATTTTTTTAAACAGATGTATAAGATTTGCCTCATCTATTAATTAAGGAGAGGATATAATTTATTACAAGTGACCCCCTATACAACTAACAGTGTAATTGGTAGCCTCTTGGAGGGGATCCCGACAACAAGCCTACCATGGGGCCAAGAAGGCCCACCAAGGAGCTAGCGACAGAAGGGAGCCCGGAGTATCGAATACGCATCTAAGGATCATCTTGGCCCCCAAGTGAAAGGATCGATATGGTTGACTAGAGGGGGGGGGGGGTGAATAGGCAACTACCAATTTTTAACTTTTCTTTATCAAATTAAACTTTGCATCAAAGTAGGTTGTCTAGATGTGCAACTAGGTGAGCAACCTATATGATGCAATAACAACAAGCATACAAGCAAACAAGAGAAGTAACACTAAAGAGCTTGCACAAGTAAAGGTAAGAGATAACCAAGAGTGGATCCAGTGAAGACGAGGATGTGTTACCGAAGTTCCTTCCTTTTGAGGGGAAGTACGTCTCCGTTAGAGCAGTGTGGAGGCACAATGCTCCCCAAGAAGCCACTAGAGCCACCGTATTCTCCTCACGCCCACACACAATGCGAGATGCCGTGATTCCACTATTGGTGCCCTTGAAGGCGGCGACCGAACCTTTACAAACAAGGTTGGGGCAATCTCCACAACTTAATCGGAGGCTCCCAACAAAACCACGAAGCTTCACCACAATGGACTATGGCTCCATGGTGACCTCAACCGTCTAGGGTGCTCAAACACCCAAGAGTAACAAGATCCGCTAGGGATGAGTGGGGGAATCGAAAATCCCTTGGTGGAAGTGTAGATCAGTGCCTTCTCAACCACTCCCGAGCAAATCAACAAGTTTGATTGGCTAGAGAGATAGATCGGGCGAAAATGGAGCTTGGAGCATTTAATGGAGCTTGAGCATTAATGGAGCTTGAGGGGGAAGAGGTAGGTCAAAGGGAAGAAGGGGACCCCCTTTTATAGTGGGGGCAACAATCCAACCGTTGCCCCCACCAACCAGCCCCGCACAGGGCGGTACTACCGCTAAGAGGGGGCGGTACTGCCGCTAGGTCAGCGGTACTGCCGCTCCAGCCAGCGGTACTGCCGCGCAGAGAAGACTAGTAGGGAATAGGACCCAACGCGGTACTACCGCGGTGGTAAGGGGGGTACTACCGCTCCTGAAACGGTACTACCGCCTCTACAACCGCAACTAGTGCTGCAAAACCCGACACGAGAAAAAGAGCCCTCAAGTCGAGGCGGTAGGAGCCAGACAGCCCAGCGGTACTACGGCAACGGGGTCACGGGCGGTACTACCGTTGCGGAGCGGAACTGCCGCTTGTGACCCTTTGGCCGTACTACCGCTGGTAGTGCGGTACTACCGCTGGGACACAGAAGAGAGAGAGGATCTCTCCAAAGAGGCTGAGGACGAGGCGGTGGTGCCAGGCACCCCAGCGGTACTACTGCTGTGGAGTCACGGGCGGTACTACCGCTGCGGAGCGGTACTGCCGCTTGTGGCTCCTCAGCGGTACTACCGCTGGGTTGCGCGGTACTACCGCTGGGACCCAGACATGAGGGTGAGAAGCTGATGTGTACGTGTTGATTCCACCCATGCAATACCCCAGCGGACCCCCTCTTGATAGTACGGTGCCCTCTACGCAACTAGTCCACCGAGAGAGAAACGAAAGAGCTACACCGTCTTGAAAGACACTCCGAAGGGAAGAAAACGTCTCGTGCCAGGGATGAATCTGTGAACTACTCAAAGCACATGATTAGTCCGCAAACATGTTGTCATCAATCACCAAAACTATCTTGAGAGAGATATGCCGTAACAATCTCCCCTTTTTTGGTGGATTGATGACAACTAGGGATTTGCACAAGGAAAAGATATAAACGTAAGAAAACTAAGAACTACAAAATATAGACGGGCTCCCCCAGAATGTGTGCGCCTAGAAAGAGGAGCAAAAGGAAAGCAAGACACACACATCCGGATCAACACTCCCCCTATATTTTATAGTCCAACAAACCTAAGCACAAGATATATGAGAGAAGAGTATATAACAGGACAAGCATGCAACTCATAATATACTACAGTACCGAATAGGCATAAGTAATAAGGTAGCGATAGGGAGCATATGTCTCACACCATATGCCTAGAACTTAGGTCTCACGGGCACCAAACCAAACCAAACAAAGACACCAAGAGAACACACAAGAAAACACAAGACGACAAGACGACAAACTCAAAGGTCGGCAACACAAATCCCTACACTCTCTCCCCCTTTGTCAGCGAGACACCAAAAAGGGAAAAGAGCGACGCTACGACTCCAGGTGATGGCAAGCTGAGGATCTCGAACATCATATCTCAGCGTGATCGTCTGCATCTCCGTCATTGGTCGAAAACTACTCGGCGTCGGAGTCGGTCCAAGGGCAATGCTGATGAATCCACTCCTCCTCTTCAGTGATCTGACCCTCAGATCCACTAGCAACTGTCGCTCCCATCTGACGCATGAGCTCCTTGTGGCGCACCCTGGCATGCTTCTCCGCCACATGAGTCATGTACTGACCATGAGACTCCATGCAGAAAAGCTTCTTCAACTTGTGTTTAAGCTTCTTCGCCCACGAGGGTTCAGCACTAGAGGGCCCAAGATCCTCCTCGTGATCATCAGTGGCTGCCCCACCCTCGGTCTCCATGGCAACAGCAGCAGCAGACGGACCCCCGGATTGAGGTGCTGGAGTGACCCAATTGCCCTTCTTCCTCAGACGCTTGATCTCATGGGAAACCAAGTCTCCAGTTTCCAGCAACACTCTGGGATAGATCTATGCCCAGGCCCTCTCAATGAGCCTCATGATGAATGGACCATATATCGGGCACTTGCGCTCAGACACGGCAGAGAGAAGTTCAGACCACATGACATGAGAAATATCCAGGCTCTCTCTAGTGTTTGCTTCCTTCTCATGCTGACAGAAAAGGAGCATGTCCACGAGGTAAGAGTGGACCATATCCAGATTCCCGGTCCGAGGGAAGAGAGTCTCACGGAAGATGCAATGAAGAATGTCCAGATACGGAGACAGCTCATAGGTTTTCTTCTCAGTCATTGGGTGAACTTTCACAGTGTAGTAGGGCCAAAGGGCTTGCTTGTGGGTGGACGTAGCATTGCGGTGAGGGAGGAAACCGACTGGAGCTCAAGCCCGTGATCCACCACATCAAGTAACTCCATGAAAGCCTTCCACTTGACGGAAAGCAGCTTGCCATTGGTCATCCATGTCAGAGTTCTGTCGACATCCGTCCCAAGATGAACGGTGGCAAAGAATTGAGCCACCAAATCTGCATTGAAATCCTTGTTGAATTGCATGATCCTGAGAATGTTTAGCTGAGTGCACATCTGAAGGGCTTCGCCAAAGTACTCCGGGTCCTTCTCCATAGCATCAGTGTCAATGGAGCGAACATCAACAAAGAGATTCTTCTTGGCCTTGATCACATCAAAATAGATGGCAAACTGAAATCGGTTCCATAACGGGCGGTTGACCAAAGTGGGTTCTTGGTCCAGCTCATAGGGATTACGGTGACGCCTTTCCCAAAACTCCTTGTTGGTCATCTCAGTCACAGTATTCCCCTTTGGCTTGGTGGCGGATCTCTTCGAGTGCCGAGGAGGTGGAGGAACACTTGCTGGAGGTGGTTGGATGCTAGAGGAACCACCGGCTGGCTCAGAGGTGCGGTAGCGTTTTGATGTTGCACGCCCGGGGTTGATATGGCGAGCTTGATGCTCAGGATGTTCATCACCTGGAGCCAAACACAAGAACACGCACAACAACCAGAAAGAACGAGCATAAGCCAACAAACACAACAAAAGGATCAAAGAAAAGGCAGGAATATGATGGAGCTTGGCAGGCAGCGGTAGTACCGTGACATGCTCGCGGTAGTACCACCCAAGCAGTAGTACCGCTCCAAAGAGAGCGGTAGTACCGCTCGAGACGGGGAAACAGCAGTTTCTTGCTACCGTGGTCAGATCCGGCACTACCGGCCTGCCAAATTCAAAAATATTCCTACCAAACTCTAATCAAGATAGTCTAGTTGCCTTCTCCAACCTACTCAAGCCTAGATTTAGCCAAAAATCTAGAGATGCAACCACCATTGCCCCTAAGAACAAGATCTGAAAAACGAGACAAAAGGAGAGAAGGAACGGGGGCAATACGGGCATCCATGGCAAGAGAACAAGTTGGGGATCAACTCCACTGAAGGAAATGGAGAGGGATGCCCCGGAGACGGAGATCCGCCGGAGCCCTCCCACAGCGAGAGGAGGCTGGAGAGAGGAAGAGGAAAGAGGGGGCGAAGTGAATGGGTATGGGGGAGAAGAAACCTCCCCCTGCCCCGATATAACCCCCTGGTCCCGTCCCTCAGCGGTAGTACCGCGCTGGGGGGCGGTAGTACCGCTTATAAGCGGTAGTACCGCCCAATACGCCACGGCAACCAAACAACATGGCCTAGCTCGAGGAAAAACAAAACGACAAGAAAAGAGAGCACACCAGCAAACGGCCAAGACACACCTCTTCAAGAGAGGGCGGTGGCCGAGGCCACCTATGTTTGAGTCAAGAGGTATGGCGCCGCGAAGATTTTAACCTTGAGCCCATGACCAAAACTCGTCTTTGAAACACAACTACCATCAATCAATGGCTAAAGAGAAAGACTTGATCAATTTATGCATAATGGGGGGAGGGAGAGTTCATTGAGAGAACAACACTCCCCCTATGTCCATGCCTACACCTAAACTAGACAACAAATTGAGCGTGGTGGGGTGTGCAAGGGTTCAAGCCACATTGCTTGAATCAATGATATTTAGCTCATGCCTTAACTCGTGAAATCTTGCTTCATCCAAGGGCTTCGTGAAAATATCTGCAAGGTTGTCATGAGTGTTGACATAGTTGAGCTCGATCTCTCCTTGCCTAATGTGATCCCGGATGAAGTGATACCGAATCTCAATATGCTTCATCTTGAAGTGTTGCACCGGGTTGAGAGAGATCTTGATGGCACTTTCATTGTCACACCAAAGAGGCACTTTGTCACAAGTGACACCGTAATCCTTTAAAGTTTGCCTCATCCATAGGAGTTGTGCACAACAACTACCGGCTGCTACATACTCCGCCTCGGTGGACGAGAGAGACACACAACTTTGCTTTTTGGAAGACCAACTTACCAAAGAGCAACCAAGTAATTGGCACCCTCCGGAAGTGGACTTCCTATCCACTTTGTCTCCCGCCCAATCGGAATCCGAGTACCCTACAAGCTTGAAGTTTGATCCTCTTTGGTACCATAAGCCAAAGTTTGGGGTATGAGCCAAATATCGAAAGATTCGTTTGACCGCCACATAGTGACTTTCCTTAGGTGCGGCTTGAAACCGTGCACAAATTCCCACACTCAACATGATGTTCGGTCTAGATGCACAAAGGTAAAGCAAGGATCCAATCATGTAGAGATATACCTTTTGATCCACCACTTTACCATTGGGATCTAAGTCAAGTTGGCACTTGCTGGGCATTGGAGTGGAAGCCGGCTTGACGTCACTTAGCTTGAATCTCTTGAGCATGTCTTGAGTGTATTTGTATTGATTGATGAAGGCTCCTTCTCTTCTTTGCTTCACTTTGAACCCTATAAAGAACTTCAACTCTCCCATGGAGGACATCTCGAACTTTGAGGTCATGAGAGCGGCAAATTCCTCATTGAAAGCTTTGTTAGGAGAACCAAAGATAATATCATCAACATATAATTGGCACACAAACAACTCCCCTTTGACCTTCTTAGTAAAAAGAGTGGGGTCGATTAGCCCAACTTTGAAACCACAGTCTTGTAACAACTCGGTAAGGTGGTCATACCACGCACGTGGGGCTTGTTTAAGGCCATAGAGTGCCTTATCGAGTTGATACACATGATCGAGAAAGTAGGGATCCTCGAACCCCAGGGGTTGCTTGACGTAAACCAATTCATTAATAGGACCATTAAGAAAAGAACTCTTCACATCCATTTGTTGTAACTTGAAGTTATGATGAGAAGCATATGCAATCAACATGCGAATGGATTCAAGACGAGCAACGGGAGCAAAGGTTTCACCGTAGTCGATACCCTCGACTTGGGAGTAGCCTTGTGCTACCAAACGAGCCTTGTTGCAAATGATAATCCCATGGGCATCTTGCTTGTTCTTAAATATCCACTTGGTTCCTATGACATTGTGATTCCCGGTCGATCTTGGCACCAATCTCCACACTTTGTTGCGCTCGAAGTTGTTGAGTTCTTCATGCATGGCATTGAGCCAATCCGGATCTTCTAGCGCATCATAGACCTTGTGGGGTTCCACACAAGAGACAAACGCGTGATGCTCACAATAATTTGCTAATTGTCTATGAGTGCTTACCCCCTTTCTTAAGCTTCCAAGCACATTCATCATGAGATGATCCTTGGTGGAGAGCTTGGAAGCAACCTTGGCGGCACGACGCTCTAATTCCTCCTCGAGGGTGAGACGAGGAGTGGTCACTTGATCATCTTGAGCGTCGTCTTGGGCTTGTTCTTGTTCTTGAACTTGCTCGGAGGAGAGAACTTGACCTTGGGCATCACTTGATGTGTCAACACCGTCTTGAGCGTGATCTTGCCCTTGGTCATGTTCTTGAGGATGAGGGCCTTCATGTTGTTCTTCGGAAGCGTGTGGGCCTTGGGTTGGTGATGGCTCCACATGAGTGGAGCTTTGTCCTTCTCCTTCGGCCACAAGGGGTTCCTCAATGGGTAGGATAAAGCCAACACCCATTCTTCTTATGGCTTGGGGAGGAATTTCATCACCTACATCACAAGTGCCACTTTGCTCCACTTGGGAGCCGTTATTCTCATCAAACTCCACGTTACACGTTTCCTCAATAAGTCCCGTGGATTTATTGAGGACACAGTAAGCATGAGAGTTTGTAGCATAACCAACAAATATGCCCTCATAAGCTCTAGCCTCAAATTTAGACAACCGAACACCTTTCTTGAGAATGAAACACTTACCCCCGAATACCCGGAAGTACTTGAGGTTGGGCTTGTTACCGGTGAGTATCTCATATGGAGTCTTGTTCAAGCCCTTGCGGAGGTAGAGCCGATTGGATGCATGACACGCGGTGTTGATGGCTTCGGCCCAAAAGTTGTACGGAGACTTGAACTCTGCCATCATGGTCCTTGCCGCATCCATCAACATCTGGTTCTTCCTCTCTGCAACACCGTTTTGTTGAGGGGTGTAGGGTGCGGAATATTGATGCTTGATTCCCTCATCACTAAGAAACTCATCCAAGGTGTAGTTCTTGAACTCGGTGCCGTTGTCACTTCTTATTGTCAAGATCTTTGAATTGTGTTGACGTTGTGCTTCATTTGCAAAGTCAATGACGGTTTGTTGGGTCTCGCTCTTCCTCTTGAAGAAATACACCCACGTGTACCTTGAGTAGTCATCCACAATAACCAAGAAATACTTCCTACCTCCAAGACTATCGAAGGATGGAGGCCCAAAGAGATCCATGTGAAGGAGCTCCAAAGGCCTCTTTGAATAAATGATAGTCGTGGGAGGGTGAGCCTTCTCATGTAGCTTTCCTTCGATACAAGCACTGCAAGCACGGTCTTTAGCAAAACTAACATTCGTTAGTCCACGGACATGGTCCCCCTTGAGGAGACTTTGCAAAGATCTCATATTGACATGGGCTAAACGGCGATGCCAAAGCCATCCCACATCAACTTTAGCCATTAGGCACGTCGCGGTCTTAGTGGGTCGCTCCAAAAAGTTAATCACATATAGACCGTTCTCGACATGCCCAAGCCTTTAAGAGTCTTGCTCCACAAGAGGGCCACGGTATCGATATCAAAGAAAGTGGAAAAGCCCATGATTGCAAGTTGATGAACGGAAAGTAAATTGTATGCAAGGGACTCAACAAGCATGACCTTCTCTATCGTGAGATCATGAGAGATGACCACCTTGCCAAGTCCCAATACCTTAGAAGATGAGGCGTCACCCCACTCGACATTGATGGGCATAGATGTAACCTTGTGCACGTCCACCACCAAGTCCTTGCTTCCGGTCATATGATTTGTAGCTCCGCTATCGAGCAACAATGATCCCCCACCGGAAGCAAACACCTACAAGAGATCAATGCTTGGTTTTAGGTACCCATTTTGTAATGGGTCCTTTGATGTTAGTAACAAGGGTCTTTGGAACCCAAATAGACCATTCAATGTATTCATGAAGAGAACCAACAAATTTGGCATAAACATGCCCATCACTAGCACGGCATAACACATAAGAAGGATTAAAATCGCCGGCTTTGTTGGGAGGGGTGACATTGCCCTTCTTGACATTGCCACCCTTTGCATTGTTCTTCTTCTTCTCCTCGGAGGCACTCTCTCCCTCCTTCACTAAGGTTTGCATGAGAGGAGGAGGTCGTTTGGTCTTGTCATTCTTCTTCTTGTTCTTGGAGTCGGGCACGTACCCAACCCCTTCCTTGGCCACAACTCCCTTTTGGTTGATCAAGAGATTGTTGAGGTTCTTCTTGCCTTGTATGAAAGTCGCAAGACCTCTCTCAAGTTTCCCCTTTAGCTTAGCGTTCTCCTGAACGAGATGCACATGCTCACAACACGGGTTAGTAGCATTTTCAATATCAATTAACATCATACGAGGGAAAGTGGCTTTTTCCTTGGTTAGCTTTACTTGAAGTTGATCATGAGACTCTTTGAGGCTAGCATGAGCACCCTTCAAGACCTTGTGAGCCTTGTCAAGTAGATCAAACTCCTCTTTGAGTCTAGCAAGATCAACCTCAAGTTCGGCCTTCTCGGAGTTTATCACATGAGAAACTATGAGGACATGATCATAATCTTTCTTTAACTTAGCATGATCAACGTTGTGTGACTCCTCAAGAGCCAAACGAAGACCACGCTCTTCCTCAAGAGCATTGGAAAGATCCGAAATCTCATCGGCATAGTCACGACTATGCCCTTCCATATTAGTGACGGTGTCTTCGTGAGCCTCGATCATGTCATTGGCTTCACCAAGTTGTTCCAAGAGAGCAACAAAGTGCTTCTTGGATTTTCCCTTGAGTTTGCCCATAAAGGCCTCAAATTCATGAGCCTCCACATTAGCTCCCTCAAGTTCATTAATGCTATCCGTCGGAGAAGGATGATTAATGATGGTAGTTTTGATGTTGGGGGTTACCTTGTTGGTGGCTTTAGCCATGAGGCACTTGGCGGTGTTTCTCTCATTGGGTGAGTCGAAGAGAGACACCCGTGAAGTCGTTGCAATGGCAACGAAGGCCATGGCAACCGACTCATCACCTTCATCATCGTCATCATCCTCATTGTACTCTTCTTGTACCACCAACGCCTTGGGAGGAGTCTTCTTGGTGAAGTTGCTCTTGTTGGGGAACGACTTAGCCTTGTCCTTTCGGATGAGCTTTCCACCATTGTCTTCCCTCTTCTCATACGGGCACTCCGCAACAAAATGACTCGCGTTGCCGCAGTTGTAGCAAGTCCTTACATGTTGCTTGCTCTTCGTGCCACTTGAGTTGTTTTTGCTAAAGTTTGGCCTCGAGTTTTTCTTGCTCCAAAATTGCCTTGAAGCAAGTGCCATGTGTTCATGATACGCATACTTCGTATCTTCGGGGTTGCTCTCTTCTTCTTCCTCTTCTTCTTCTTCAACGGTGAGCTTGGCCTTCAATGCAAGGTTAGACTTCTTTTCCCGTTGAGAATGGAGCACCACATTGTTGGTGGTCTTGTCCAAGATGTTCATGGCCACAAACTCATCCAACACTTCGCTTGAGGTCAAAGTGTGGAAGTCCGGTCTTTGACGAATGACGGAGGACATGGCCTTGTGGTAGGGCATCATTGCCTTGAGGAATTTGCGCTTGATCCAATTGTCATCCGTGTCCTTGCTCCCGTGATCTCGTAGTGAGACCGCGAGTTTGGTTACTCTCCGATAAAGATCACGAGGTTCTTCATCTTCTTTCATAGCAAACTCATCGGCCTCATCTTGCACCACTTCATAGTTGGAGCGTTGAATGCTTGCTCTTCCCCGGTAGAGAGAGACAACACAATGCCATGCATCTTTGGTCAAGGCGAAGGGACGAAGATGAGGTAGGTCTTCGGGTGGAATTGCATCTTGAATGATGAATAGAGCATTCTCATTGAATTGATTATCCGCGGCTTCTCAAGGAGTGAAGTTGCTTGGATCATGCGGATAGAAACCTTCTTCAATGATTCTCCAAAGGTTAGTGTTCACATGATTTAAATGACGTTTAAAGCGATAAACCCAGGAATCAAAGTCCTCATTTTTCACAATCTTAGGGGGAGGACCAGCATGATTCAAATGAGTAGAAGGAACCGGTCCACCATAAACAAGTGGTGGTTCCACATGAGCAAAGATGCCGGTGCCATTTTTACCACTAGAAGAAGGAGCCTTTTCACTACTAGCTTCCCCCTTGTCGGGGATAACATTCGTCACCTTGTCGGTGGGGTCACCCACTTTCAACGGTGCGGTGGATAGTTTAAGCACCTTAAGAAATTTAGTAAACATGATTTCAACCTCGGTCGTCATGGAGGTCTTCGATGTCTCTAAGGCCACATTGAACTCCTCACGAGAGACCGAGGTTCCCCCATCGCTCGTAGATGAGATCAGATTCACACTGGAGTGTTCCTCCACACCGTCTACGGTATCAACCATACTCTTTGGACGGTAAAGTCCTTAATAAAGAGACGAGGCTCTGATACCAATTGAAAGGATCGATATGGTTGACTAGAGGGGGGAGGGGTGAACAGGCAACTACCAATTTTTAACTTTTCTTTATCAAATTAAACTTTGCATCAAAGTAGGTTGTCTAGATGTGCAACTAGGTGAGCAACCTATATGATGCAATAACAACAAGCATACAAGCAAGCAAGAGCAGTAACACTAAAGAGCTTGCACAAGTAAAGGTAAGAGATAACCAAGAGTGGATCCGGTGAAGACGAGGATGTGTTACCGAAGTTCCTTCCTTTTGAGGGGAAGTACGTCTCCATTAGAGCGGTGTGGAGGCACAATGCTCCCCAAGAAGCCACTAGGGCCACCGTATTCTCCTCGCGCCCTCACACAATGCGAGATGCCGTGATTCCACTATTGGTTCCCTTGAAGGCGGCGACCGAACCTTTACAAACAAGGTTGGGGCAATCTCCACAACTTCATCGGAGGCTCCCAACAAAACCACGAAGCTTCACCACAATGGACTATGGCTCCGTGGTGACCTCAACCGTCTAGGGTGCTCAACACCCAAGAGTAACAAGATCCGCTAGGGATGAGTGGGGGAATCGAAAATCCCTTGGTGGAAGTGTAGATCGGGGCCTTCTCAACCACTCCCGAGCAAATCAACAAGTTTGATTGGCTAGAGAGATAGATCGGGCGAAAATGGAGCTTGGAGCATTTAATGGAGCTTGAGCATTAATGGAGCTTGAGGGGGAAGAGGTAGGTCAAAGGGAAGAAGGGGACCCCCTTTTATAGTGGGGGCAACAATCCAACCGTTGCCCCCACCAACCAGCCCCGCACAGGGCGGTACTACCGCTAAGAGGGGGCGGTACTACCGCTAGGTCAGCGGTATTGCCGCTCCAGCCAGCGGTACTGCCGCGTAGAGAAGACTAGTAGGGAATAGGACCCAACGCGGTACTACCGCGGTGGTAAGGGCGGTACTACCGCTCCTGAAACGGTACTACCGCCTCTACAACCGCAACTAGTGCTACAAAACCCGACACGAGAAAAAGAGCCCTCGAGTCGAGGCGGTAGGAGCCAGACAGCCCAGCGGTACTACGGCAGCGGGGTCACGGGCGGTACTACCATTGCGGAGCGGAACTGCCGCTTGTGACCCTTCGGCCGTACTACCGCTGGTAGTGCGGTACTACCGCTGGGACACAGAAGAGAGAGAGGATCTCTCCAAAGAGGCTGAGGACGAGGCGGTGGTGCCAAGCACCCCAGCGGTACTACTGTTGTGGAGTCACGGGCGGTACTACCGCTGCGGAGCGGTACTGCCGCTCGTGGCTCCTCAGCGGTACTACCGCTGGGACCTAGACAGGAGGGTGAGAAGCTGATGTGTACGTGTTGATTCCACCCATGCAATACCCCAGCGGACCCCCTCTTGATAGTACAGTGCCCTCTACGCAACTAGTCCACCGAGAGAGAAACGAAAGAGCTACACCGTCTTGAAAGACACTCCGAAGGGAAGAAAATGTCTCGTGCCAGGGATGAATCTGTGAACTACTCAAAGCACATGATTAGTCCGCAAACATGTTATCATCAATCACCAAAACTACTTTGAGAGAGATATGCCGTAACACCAAGTCAACATGATGGTAGCAAGATTGGTTCTACCTCCTGTAAAACCCTTGCCCTCACCGTTCATATAAGGTGAGGGCTATAGGGCTCTCAATCCCAAGTACTTCCGTAGACCTAGACTCTCGATAGCAACTCACCTTCCCCCCTCGCACGAGGTACACCCACCATGAATCCATACACAAAGCAGGACGTAGGGTATTAGGGTATGTTTGGATTGTGGCCAAAGTGTACCCTACAAAAATTTTGCTCATGACCAAAAATTGGTCTTTATTTGGATGGTTGCCAATTTTTGGCATGCCAATGAACTCTAGCCAATTCTAGTTCATTTTTTCTTGCCAATGTTAGCCAAATCATGGTCAACCAAAACCTGAACCAATATTTTGGCTAGACAATGCTTTGGTGGGGCAACCTTGGGAATAAACCAAACACGCCCTTAGTCCTCACCAGAGGCCCGAACTTGGGTAAACTCTCTGTGCAACCTCTGATCTGGTACTTCCGACCATGTCCGCTACCCTACTGAGGGTACTAACCGAATTATGCACCATTACTTGGCGCGCGAGGCATGAGTTGTGTCATCCGGAGACCGATCCAAGATCGGATCTTCCCTAGATTTTGGTGTCCTCCTCCTGGGAGAAAGCCTAAGTTTTGTCTCCTTCACCTTCACCGTGGACGGGACTGGCCGGGTCGACATCAACCCACCGGCCTCCCTTGTCCACACGATCTTCTTTGGCGCATTTACGTTCGTCATCGACCGCCACGGCTGCTTCAACATGTGCGTCCCTGTGACGCCCCCGATTCAATTGTACATTAATCATACACGCAAATGTGTACGATCAAGATCAGGGAATCATGGGAAGATATCACAACATAACTCTAGACACAAATAGAAATAATATAAGCTTCATATTACAAGCCAGGGGACTCGAGGGCTCGAATACATAGCTCGAACACAAGAGTCGGTGGAAGCAACAATATCTGAGTACATACATAAGTTAAACAAGGCTGCATTAAGAAGGCAAACACAAAAGTAACAATGATCGAAGAGGCAAGGCCTCCTGCCTGGGACCTCCTAACTACTCTTGGTCATCGACGGTCTCCACGTAGTAGCATCCGTCGGCGGTGGCTTCTGGCTCCAGGGGTCCACCATCTGGTTGCAACAACGAGAAAGAAGAAAGAATGGGGGAAAAGGGGGAGCAAAGCAACCGTGAGTACTCATCCAAAGTACTCGCAAGCATCATATCTAAACTAAGTATGCATTGGTATCAAATGGAAGGGTTGTATCTGTGGACTGAACTGCATAATGCCAGAATAGAGGGGAAAGGCCTAACCTATTGAAGACTAGCATCTTCAAGCAGCTCCAAGCATCTTGCAACATGTAGAAGAGTAAAGAATAGCAGTTTATAATTAACAAGCATGTTGTAGCATTAATGCCCAGAGATCCTTCCTCAACTACCTGTGAGAAAGCAATCCCGGAGCCACATATCTCAAGTACCCATTTCTAGTTGTAATAGATCAGGATATAAGTCTGAACGTCCATTACCGTGGACATGGCTATTAATAGATAAAATTCCCTGCAGGGGTGCACCACGTATTGCAACACACCTGATTACTCTGGCCGGACACACTTTTCTGGGTCAAGGACCGGCCTCGGAAGATCAACACATCGTAGCCCTACCTAGGCTCAGCAGAGAGGTCCCCGTCAGTCTACATCCTAAGCACTCCGGGGTCTGGGCCCATCGCCCCTTGCACTCCGGGTCGTTGCGAGCAGGGCGGGTCCAGGCTCCACCTCTACATGGATGGTGTCGGCCTAGCCATGCCGCAATGCTGAACTGGACGTCTGACAATGTCGGATTTCAGGTTCCGGCAGACCCTTGAGGTTCGAACATTGGGGTGCGCGCGGAGATTTCGCCTCCTACCTACCTGCACCCCTCCGCCATGCTAGGATCAAAACTATGGGAAGAACAACACAAGAGACACATGGTTTATACTGGTTTGGGCCACCGTTGTGGTGTAATACCCTACTCCAGTGTGTGGTGTGGTGGATTGCCTCTTGGGCTGATGATGGTGAACAATACAAGGAAGAACAACCTCGCGAGGGTCTGTTCTTGGCTGGGGCGATGAGCTGCTGGGAGGAGTTCAACCACCTTTCTCTCTCTCTCTCTCTCTCTCTCTGCTTCTAACCTTTCTAACGAGCCTCTTCCTTCCTACCTCCCAACCCCTTTGCTTTGTGGGTGGCTGGTCCTATTTATAGAGGCCCTGGTCCTCTTCCCAAATATCGAGCGGGAAGGGAGCCAACAATGGCGGGCTAATTTGAAAGGGGACAACAAGTATCAGCTATCCTGACAAAAGTAGTCTTCGCCTGCGCAAAGCTCTAGTGATGACGCCGTCTTGGGCTCCACGGTGACCTCTGTCTCGTAGTCCTCCTGGTCTTGGTCTCGTTGCACCGAAATGGCAACCTTTGCCTGATGCCTCGGTACTCCGCGGCTGCGCTTGCCCCCTTTGCACCAAAGAGGAAAGGAGCACGCTGCGCGGGCTGGCACCCGCCTGGCGCCCTGAGTCGTCATGGCTTGCGTCATGGGCACCTCGCGAGGTACCCCGCCTTGATCTCTCCGCCTCCTCGTGAGCCTGCCTAATGAGGCCGTGCCTAAGGAGGCTCCGCGTCGTCCGCCCCGCGAGGCTTGGCCCCTCGTGAGGGTCTTGAGTTTGTGTTGGTGAAGATGGGCCGTGGGCCCCCCTTTGAGCCACGCCGCAGGCCGCAGGCAGGCAAGTCTTCGGCTGATACTACGTCATCGAGGCCCATAACTATTCTCGCGTGGTGGTTAGTGCGTAAAGGCCAAAGGCCAACTCAAAACAAATACCCAAACCATAGTGTATTATTAGCTTGCGGAGACGAGCATATACTCATGATCGATGTGACCTCGTCACCTCGTCTCATGGACTTACGGCAAGGGCCCAGAATGCCCGACCGTGCCACGTAATTATCTTGCGGGTGCTCTCTGGGCCCACCCGATTTTCAAAAAGGTCTTAAGTAAAGTCAAGGTAACCATGTGTCCAAACATCAAGGGGAAAACCCGAGGAATCACCCTCGGTGGATTCCACTCGATGTAATCATCAAGGTGAACGTATGAGGAACCACCCTCGAGGTTCACACTTGAGGGGTTGCACAACATAGTCGTATCAGGAGTGGTAAAGGAGGAATCACCCTCGATGACCACGACCGAATAGCTACACTACAGAGTCATCACCAGGAGTGCGTTATGAGGTGTCACCCTCGGCACTCGATAGTAGCTCTGTAGAGTCGAGCAACAAAAGGGCATGATGTGATGTGAGGTGTCAGGCTCTGGTCGTCGATCACGTTGATCGAGTCATTGATGACGAAGTAGGGGAAACAAGGACAAGGTGGGGTCGTTGATGGATCACTAACCAACCTATACTAAGCAGTTTAGGATAAGCAGGTAAGGTACAACAGCAGGTACAAAAGCAGGCTACGCATCAGAATAGGAGCAAAAAATTACAGTAGCAAAATCTAATGCAAGCATGAGAGAATGGAAAGGGCGATATCGGGATGATCAAAGGGGGGGCTTGCCTGGTTGCTCAGGCGAGAAGGAGGGGTCGTCAACGTAGTTGATCACCGGGGCCTCAACAGCATCTCGGGGTCTACTAGAGAGAAGAGGGGGAAGAAATAGTAAATACAGAGCACACAAATGCAACACCATGCATGACAAGACAATAAGTAGCGCTAGGGGTGTTCTAACGCGGTGCTACATGATACCAGCAAAGGGGGAAACATCTGGGAATGTTTTCCCAAAGTTTGGCATTTTTGGACAGATGGAACGGAGGGGAAAGGTTTGATGTTCGCTATGCTAGGGACATGTGGTGGATGAATGACCCGCGCATTCGGATTCGTCTTGTCATTCTGAGCAACTTTCATGTATAAAACCTTTTCATCCGACCTATGGATTATTTTATATGAATTTCTAAAGTTTTAACAATATTTTGAAATTATTATTAATTCAAATAAAAGGTGAAATTGTTATGTGCGCTCGGCAGAGTGTACACAACAGGGCCACCAGAGGCTGACAGTGGGCACAGGGAGTCCCAGTTGACCAGTCAATGTTTGACTGACTAGTCAACAGGGGGTGGGGCCCCCTGTCATGGACTCATTAGCTAATTACCAGTTAATTAAGTAGTTAACTAAGATAATTATGTTAATTAATTAACCTACTAATTAATTAATTAATTATATTTACTTATTTATTTTTTTAATAAAAGGGGCGTGGGGCCCCACTAGGTAGTGGCCCAGGGCATCACGGGCGACGGCATGCTACCTCTTGAGCATGCGTTGGTTTTCCCTTGAAGAGAAAAGAGTGATGCAGCAAAGTAGTGTAAGTATTTTCCTTACTTTTTGAGAACCAAGGTATCAATCCAGTAGGAGACAATGCACAAGTCACCTAGTACCTGCACAAACAATCAAGAACCTTACAACCAACACAATAAAGGGGTTGTCAATCCCTTCACGGTCACTCGCAAAAGTGAGATCTGATAAAGATAGTAAAATAATTTTTTTTGGTATTTTTGTTGTATAGATTGGAAAGTAAAGATTGCAAAATAGTAAATGAGATGCGATTTAAATAAAAGAGATGCAATATAATAAAAAGAGACCCCAGGGCCATAGGTTTCACTAGTGGCTTCTCTCAAGATAGCATGTATTACGGTGGGTGAACAAATTACTGCCGAGCAATTGATAGAAAAGCGCATAGTTATGAGAATATCTAGGCAATGATCATGAATATAGGCATCACGTCCGTGTCAAGTAGATCAAAATGATTCTGCATGTACTACTATTACTCCACACATCGACCGCTATCCATCATGCATCTAGAGTATTATGTTCATAAGAACAGAGTAACACATTAAGCAAGATCACATGATGTAGAGGGATAAACTCAAGCAATATGATATAAACCCCATATTTTTATCCTCGATGGCAACAATACAATACAATACATGCCTTGCTGCCCAACTGTCACTGGGAAAGGACACCGCAAGATTGAACCCAAAGCTAAGCACTTCTCCCATTGCAAGAAAGATCAATCTAGTAGGCCAAACTAAACCGATAATTTGAAGAGACTTGCAAAGATATCAAATCATGCATATAAGAATTCAGAAAAGAACCGAAAAATATTCATAGATAATCTTTTTCATAAACCCACAATTCATCATATCTCGGCAAACACACCACAAAAGAGTATTAATTACATCGAATAGATCTCCAAGAACATCGAGGAGAACTTTGTATTGAGAATCAAAGAGAGAGAAGAAATCATCTAGCTAATAACTATGGACCCGAAGGTCTATGGTAAACTACTCACGCTTCATCGGAGAGGCTATGATGTTTGTCGTGGTGGGCGCTCGGCAGATGCCATGAGATGGCTAAAGAGAGGAGGAGGCTTGAGGGCACTGGTGGGCTCCAGAGGCGAGGTCGGCATGAGCGAGCGCGGGACGCAAGACATACCCAGGTTCGGGCCTCTCCGGAGAGATAAAACTCCTAGTCCTGCCGAGTGTGGTTTATATGTAACAGTACAAAGTTGCTCCTAGAGCTGCATGGAGGGAGAAGGAGGTCCGGCCAAGGCTTAGGCTGCTCCCTCTCCTTGGATGTTGCTTTGTGTGTGATCGATTGTGTGAAATGAAGTGGGTTCTGCCCGTATGCGAGGGGGCTCTTGGGGGGTTTTATAGGTCAACCCCCAGGGGTACAAGGGTAATATTACAAGGCCGTAGGTCCGGGTTGTCAGTTTCCAGGAACCTGGTGCTGGGACCCGCCGGGTACCAGGGCTCACTGGGTTCTCCGGGCGCGGGCCCCATGTGCTTAGGGGGCATTGTGTGCCATCTTGTCGATCGTCAGGGCATGGCCGGGCTGAGTTGGCTACAATGGCGCTCCGTCAGGTCACCGCTTGCGGGCGTCATTGGTCACGCGGGACACTGTTGCCACGCCCGACCTAGTCAGTGGGTAGGCGTAGGGCACTGTAGCCATGCCGGCCCTAGTCAGCGGGTAGGTGGAGGGCACTGTTGCCTCGTCTGGCTGACCAGAGGCATGTGCGGGGTACTGTGGCATTGATCATTAGCTGGAGGAGACTCGTCCCATCGTACGGTTGGTATGGGACGGTCGCTGACCCTTGGCCGGGTTTGGAGAACACGCCAAGGGCGGTGCTGGCTTGCTGGAGAAGTCTTGAGCTTGGTTGTTGGGGCCGAGTCGAGGAGCCTGGCCGGGTTGTCCTGCTTGGCCGGATCGAGGGACCTGGCCGAGTCGAGCAACTCGGCCAAGGTCGGGCCGGATTGAGGGGCGAAGCTGGCCCTGTTGTTTTTGAAAAGGATCCGGGTTCCGTTGCCTGCCTGGGGTTCATCCCCCCGACAGTAGTCCCCGAAGCTGTGAAGGTCCGCCGTCTTCGGGTGGTGGGCCTTTGCAGATTTCCCCTTGTGTAGAGGCAAACTTGGTGACCACCGGGTCCGGAAACACCCATTGTGTGCCGGCTTCCGGAAGCCGGATCCCGACGTCTTGGTCACGACGAGAAACCGAGGGGCTCGACGAATCTCGAGCAATCTCTTGGGCTTCACGCGGCCGGCACGTGGCGCCTGGGAGCCGGAAGGGCCTGACAGGCCACGCACGTGATAGGACGGGGCGACGCTCTGGGGCCCGCCGCTGCACGCCCTCGGCCCACGCGCGTGGATTTATTGCGGCGTCCGCAGGTCGGTTGCTATTCTACGGGCAGTTATTGCATGCGTACGTGCACACTTATTGCGGGGAAGTGGGAGGGGCGAGCGCAGACGATCCCACTTCCCCATGTTTCGAATCGTGGCCTATAAATTGGGGGCAAGGGGGGAGGCAGCGGAGATCACTCGCGCTCGCGCACCCTTGCCTCTTCGTCCTCCCTCTACTTCCGACGGTCGCCGCCAGCTGAGACGCCCGTCGTTCCGAGCAGAGCTTTCCTGCCATCTTCCTTTCCCCTTTCTTCTTCCTCTTCGCACGCGGGACGATGGCGTTGCCGTCAGGGTCGTGGATGGGCTCGACCATCACCCTTGACGACATCACCTACCTCCGCGACACTAGGCGCCTGCCGAGGGTGGAGGAGGTTGAGGCTCGCCTCCCACAAGGCGAGCGGGAGCTGCGGCCCGGAGGATCGGAGCGGATGGTCTTCCAGCCGCACTTCAAGCGCGGGTTCAGGCTGCCCGCGAGCAGCTTCTTCCATGAGTTTCTGGAGTTCTTCTAGCTCCAGCCTCATTACCTTGGCACCGGCGCGATCGTGCAGTTGTCCGGCTTCGTCATCCTCTACGAGGGGTACCTGGGGGTCGAGCCTTCGATCGACCTCTGGGTGTGCTTCTTCTCTCTGAAGCAGCAGGGCCTGAAGGCCGGGGAGATGTCCGAGTGTGGGACAACCGTCATCACCAAGTGGTCGGACACCGACTGCCCGAAGATGCCGCTGGAGGATTCCGCCAAGAAATGGCAGAATTCCTTCTTTTACGTCCGCAGCGTCGGCGACGATCGCATCAATCTTCCGTCATTCATCAACTCGCCGCCGTGGGGGAAGCTGAACTGGGGGTACTACCCCAAGCACCCATCACAGGAGGTGCTCAACCTGTGCGAGCGGGTGTCGGTGATGAAGGAGCAAGAGGGGCTCACCGACACCGACCTCATCACCGCCTTCATCGTCCGGCGAGTGTTGCCACTGCAGTGGCGCAGCCACCTCATCGACCAGATGGCCGGCCTCCAAGATCCCAACCGCACGGTGAATACGCGGTTGGCGGCGGACTAGATCGCGCATGGGTTTAACGATATCTCCAAGGCCAACTTGGGGGTCGACTGGGCGTTCGGGAAGGCCCCATAGAGCCGCGCGAACCCGGCACCGTTGGTGAGTCCCTGGTCTCCGTACTTCGCTGCTGCTTATCTTCTCGTTCGTCGTGACGCGACATGGGAGGTGCTTTTGAATGCCATCCGGCACCCTTATGACCGGGCGCGGGCGCAGGTGGTGCGGGACACCTCGGAGGAGCCCGAGGCCCAAGACGGAGCGGAGGCAGCCGCCGATGCGGGGGCAGGGCACCGAGAAGGTGAGCCTTGTTTATACTCCTTGAGTTGCTGGTCACAGGACGGCTTCAGAAACGTTGATGCGAGCTATTGAAGCAGCGGCGCCGGGTGGAGGAGGCGGTGGCGCGGCTGGAGCCGGGTCGTCTTAGGGGGTGAGGACGATGCGGCGCCCGCACGAGAAGGATATCGCCCCGCCGCGGGCCCCAGTCGTGAAGCGCGCGGTGGACCCGGCTAGAGGCACGAAGCCGCCCGCCAAGAGAAGGCGCGGTGCTCCGCAGGAAAGGGCGGCGAGGCCCGAAGTTCCGGTGGTGCCGGGGTAAGTGACTTCTTGTGCCCAAGCAGAGTTGTCGAGCGGCCCTGCTCGACCCGGCATAACCATTTTTGTCTTGTGCTTCTGGTCGCCGATTTCGCTGGTGCTATCGGCGGAGGAGGCTGCGTCTGTCGAGGGCACCGTGTTCCAGAGGAGCCGATCCGGCACCGCCGACTGGGATGAGGACGGGGACGGGGATGAGGCGCCGGAGGATCTGGACCTCGGCCTGGACCCGGCTGACGCCAAGGGCCTGGCCTGGCGGGATCGGAACCGGGCTGAGGCGGAGCTGGCGGCGGTGTCGACCCAGGCCTGGGTCAGAGCCGCGATGGTGTGGGTGCAAGCCGGCGAGGGGCCGGCGTGGCCGGAGATGCCGGCGGGGACGATGGCAGCGACGGCGGTCTTTGTGCCAGCGTAGGCAAGGGAGCACGGCCAAGGCGGCCGTGCAGATGCGATGGACCTCGACCGGGAGGTCGTGGTTGTTGAGGAAGGCACCCCACCGCGGACCAACATGGTCGAGCGGGAGGGGGACGATGGAGGTGGCGGCGATGCCATCTTGGAGGAGGCGGCACGGGCGGCGCCGGAGGGGGCACTCGGGCGTCGGCGAACGAGGCACCGCTGGTGGTGGAGCCTCAAACCGCTCCACCCACCGAGCCGGCGTCAGTGCCGGGGAGGGCGCTGTAGAAGGCGCCGGCTTCAGGGAGGCGGCCAGCGAAGGGCACGCCGTGACGATCAGGGCCGGAGGACGCCGAGCCGCCGAGCCGCGGGTGTCACGGAGCGGGACCAGCGAGGTCCCTTTCAGACCTCTGACCCAGGAGGAGACGATAATGGCCGCCGTAACTCGTCGCCTGCGAGGGCGGACAGACCGGATCCAGGCCTTCGCCCAGGCCGAGGTTGAGGCGACACAGGATCTGGAGCGCGCCGTCTTCGTAAGTTTCCATCCGCACTCTGTTTTTTTCTTTTTCCGTTGTTTTCCTCTTCGTGGGGGCGTGTCAGCGCACCCACTGGGTGTAGCCCACTGGCTGTAGCCCCCGTGAAAGCGCTGATTGTTTCTTCTTGTAGCAACTTGACTCCTACCAGGTCAACGTCTTCAACCGGCTCCTTGAGACGCATTGGCGTCTCAAGGAGGGGCTCGCCGCCAAGGAGGAGGAGCTCCGCGTCGCGACAGGTATTTCTTTTTCACGCTCTTTTTAGTGGGGGTGCGTTAGCGCACCCACTGGGTGTAGCCCCCGAGATTCGGGCCAATTGTGTGGCAGTTGGGTCGAATCTTAATACAGTACTTTGTCGCTGAGTTTTTCTTCTGCAGCCGAGGTGCTATCTTGGAGGACCCGGCAGATTCGGGCCAGTTTTCGCTATGACCGGCTTGTCGCGGACGTCGGCCGGCTTGGGGCCGAGGTGGAGGCGGCGAGGGCGGAGGCGACGGGAGCCCAACAGGTGCTTGACGAGGCCAGCCGGCTACGGGAGCAGCTGGCGGGCGACAGGAGTCGGCTTGAGGCCGAGGAGGAGCGGCTCAAGGCGGAGGCCGCCAAGGTCATGGAGGTGCAGCTGGCCCTTGCCGAGGTGGACCAGCAGCGCGACAAGTTGGCCAACGACAAGGGGTAGCTCCAGGCCGAGGTTGAGCACGTGAAAGCGCTGGTGGCCATGGCGGAGGAGACCCGGTGATACGTTTCCAACGTATCTATAATTTTTTATTGTTCCATGCTATTATATTATCTATTTTGGATGTTTATGGGCTTTATTATACACTTTTATATTATTTTTCAGACTAACCTATTAACCGGAGGCCTCGCCCAAATTGTTGTTTTCTTGCCTATTTCAGTGTTTCGAAGAAAAGGAATATCAAACGGAGTCCAAACGGAATGAAACCTTCGGGAGAGTTATTTTTGGAACAGAAGCAATCCAGGAGACTTCGACTATACGTCAGGGAAGCTTCGAGGTGGCCACGAGGCAGGGAGACGCGCCTGCCCCCCTGGGCGCGCCCCCACCCTCATGGCCCCCTCGTGGCTCCCCTGACCGACTTCTTTCGCCTATATATATAACCCTAAAAACTTCGGGGAGCGGAATAGATCGGGTGTTCCGCCGCCAAAGGCCTCCGTAGTCGCCAAAAACCAATCTAGACCCGTTCCGGCACCCTGCCGGAGGGGGGATCCCTCTCCGGTGGCCTTCTTCATCATCCCGGCGCTCTTCATGACAAGGAGGGAGTACTTCTCCCTCGGGGCTGAGGGTATGTACCAGTAGCTATGTGTTTGATCTCTCTCTCTCTCTCTCTCTCTCTCTCTCTCTCGTGTTCTTGAGGTGGTACGATCTTGATGTATCGTGAGCTTTGCTATTATAGTTAGATCTTATAATGTTTCTCCCCCTCTACTCTCTTGTGATGAATTGAGTTTTCCCTTTAAAGTTGTCTTATCGGATTGAGTCTTTAAGGATTTGAGAACACTTGATGTATGTCTTGCATGTGCTTATCTGTGGTGACAATGGGATATCATGTGATCCACTTGATGTATGTTTTGGTGATCAACTTGAGAGTTCGCTCGTGAACTTATGCATAGGGGTTGGCACATGTTTTCGTCTTGACTCTTCGGTAGAAACTTTGGGGCACTATTTGAAGTTCTTTGTGTTGGTTGAATAGATGAATCTGAGATTGTGTGATGCATATCGTATAATCATACCCACGGATACTTGAGGTCACATTGGAGTATCTAGGTGACATTAGGGTTTTGGTTGATTTGTGTCTTAAGGTGTTATTCTAGTATGAACTCTATGATAGATTGAACGGAAAGAATAGCTTCGTGTTATTTTACTACGGACTCTTGAATAGATCGATCAGAAAGGATAACTTTGAGGTGGTTTCGTACCCTACAATAATCTCTTCGTTTGTTCTCCGCTATTAGTTACTTTGGAGTGACTCTTTGTTGCATGTTGAGGGATAGTTATATGATCCAATTATGTTATTATTGTTGAGAGAACTTGCACTAGTGAAAGTATGAACCCTAGGCCTTGTTTCAACACATTGCAATACCGTTTGTGCTCACTTTTATCATTAGTTACCTTGCTGTTTTTATATTTTCAGATTACAAAAACCTATATCTACGATCCATATTGCACTTGTATCACCATCTCTTTGCCGAACTAGTGCACCTATACAATTTACCATTGTATTGGGTGTGTTGGGGACACAAGAGACTCTTTGTTATTTGGTTGCAGGGTTGCTTGAGAGAGACCATCTTCATCCTATGCCTCCCACGGATTGATAAACCTTAGTTCATCCACTTGAGGGAAATTTGCTACTGTCCTACAAACCTCTGCACTTGGAGGCCCAACAATGTCTACAAGAAGAAGGTTGTGTAGTAGACATCACCCGGCAGGGGGAGACCCGGCTTTGGGAGGAGGCCGTGAAGGCGGCCGAGGACAAGGATGTCGAGCTGAAGGCGGCCCTTGCCAAGGTCGCCGACCTGGAGAAGGCGCTAGAGGAGCGCGACCGCACCATCTCCTGGGAGCGGCGCGGTACGTTGCTCGAAGCGCAACACCTGGAAGAGTCCTTCTCTAGTAAGTGATTTTGTTTGGTTTTGTTGTTGCTGCCGGGTTGGGACTCCGGCCTCTCTTCCTTAGTAGTTTTCTTCTGACTTGCTTTTCTTCTTGTGAGGGACCTTCCCGGAGATGCTCCCACTGTCGGAGGATGTTGTTCGCTTTCAGCGAGACCCCCAGGGAGTCGTGGGCTCCGGGACTGACCCGAATGTGGCCTGGACCTTCCCGGAGATCGTGACCGCCGCCTAGACCCGCCTGTGGGTCCTGAGCGACCAGATGGGGTGGCTTTCTCAGGTCGGCGCGGTGATGACGGCGGCCCTTTGGCCGGGTTCCATTGCGCCGGGCAGCTTCACGCGGCTGGCGCGTTGGTTAGAGACGGGCCCAGACCGTCTTCACGAGTGGCGGGTCTCCGCCGCTCACGCCGGCGCCAATATGGCGCTTCGGTTCACGTTGTTGTGGCATCCGGACTTGGCAGTGGATGCGTTGATGGGCCAGCGAGCCGGCTCGGAGAGCCAGCTGCAGGCGGAGGCTGGCCGGATTGCCGCCCGGACCAGCTATATCGCCGGATTCACTTTCCACGATGAGTTCCAGCCTGAGCGGGTGGAGGATGGTGGCGTTGCCTTCTTCTGGATGACCCAGAGGGTAGCTCTGAGGAGACGGGCGTCTATGCAGACGTCGAGGAGGAGGATACCGGCACCTCTGCGGACCCGGCGGCTGCGCGCTCTGGCAGAGGCGATGCCTGATTTCTTACTTGTAGAAAATTTCTGTTAGGTAGCAGGTCCACCCTCCCACTTGGGGTTGATTGGGTGTAATGAATTCTGGCCTTGGGCCTATTTAAATTTATGTTGTATGAGCTGTGTGAATGTTTGCGCCTTTGCTTCTCATTTTTTGGAGTTGTTTTCTTGCGACTTCCTCCTTTGGGTTTCACCCCCACGAGTCTGACGGCCAGGGCCCTGGTCCGTGACAAGGGGTTCGGCCTTTGAGAGGGATGCGCGGTACTTGGGCTTTTGAAACGTTGAGCGTGAGTGAAACACCCACTAGGCCGGCTGGCGGCAATCCGGCGGGCCGGGTTGGCAAGCAGCCAGTCGTGTGGTAGCTTAAAGTGGTGCGGCCGGGTCGAGCGATCCGGCGACATGCAGAAACTTCATGGATGCCTTCGCCTTTGCTTTTCATTTTTAGGGCCATTTTCTTGTAACTCTCCCTCTTTGGGCCTCCCCCCACGAGTCTGACGGCCAAGGCTTTGGTCCGTGACAAGGGGTTCGGTTTTTGAAAGGAGCGTTCAATACTTGGTCTTTCAAAACGTTGCGCGCGAGTGTAACACCCACTGGGCCGGCTGGCGGCCATCCGACGGGCCGGGTTGGCGGCAGCTGGTCATGCAGTAACTTAAGGCGGCGGGACCGGGTTGGGCAACCCGACGGCTCTTGACTTAGTGTTCGTGGCGCGCTGTTGCTTTTATTCTCATGCGCTTGCCAGCCCGCAGTTGAAGCCGGATCTGCAGCTTAGGGCGAAGCGAGAAGCTATGGCGATCGAACGCATTTGAGAAACACTAAGAAAAAAACGGTGAGTGGCCAAGCCGGCCAGCCCCCGAGCCCTCGGGTCGAGCGAATTGACCCGGCGGCCGGGTTCGGCTCAAATTTTTAAAGTGATGTGCGAATGTAGAGACACGATAGCTTAGTCTCAAAAGGGGCAGCCCCCGAGCGTCGTTCGGGGACCCCATAGTTACAAAAGACGGTGGTACATACATGTTTACAGATAACTGTAAAACGGGCGAAGTAGCTCCGCGTTCCATGGCCGGGTTGTTTCTTCGCCGGTTGTGTATCTCTTGTGCTTGTTCGACTTGCGGGCATCAATGAGGTAGTAGGCATTGTGATCGCATAGGGCCTTGCTGATGATGAAGGGGCCCTCCCATGGGGAGGACAGCTTGTGCTGGCCCGTCTGCTGCTGGATGAGTCGGAGGACGAGGTCTCCCTCTCGAAAGGAGAGGGGCTTGATCTTCTTGCTGTGGTAGTGCCTTAGTCCTAGCTGGTAGATGGCTGAGCGAGTGAGCGCTAGGAGACGCGCTTCTTCGAGCAAGTCGACGCTGTCTTTGTGTGCTTCTTTTGCTTCGGCTTCTGTGTACATCGTGACGCGCGGCGAGTCGAACTCGACGTCGGTCGGGATGACGGCTTCTGCTCCGTAGACGAGGAAGAACGGGGTGAACTCGGTCGACCGGTTAGGCGTGGTGCGGAGACTCCAGAGAACAGCCGTCAATTCATCGAGCCAGCTGCCGGGGGAACGGACGAGTGGCTCGACGAGCCGCGGCTTGATGCCGGATAGGATGAGGCCCTTGGCCTGTTCGACCTGGCCGTTGGACTGCAGATGAGAAACAGAGGCCAGGTTGAGGCAGATGCCGGAGACGGAGCAGTACTGCGCGAACGCGCCCTTGGCGAAGTTGGTGTCGTTGTCCGTGATGATGTTGTTCGGCATGCCGTAGCGTACCGCGATATCTTTGATAAATCGAACGGCTGTTGGACCGTCCATCTTCTTGATCAGCCTTGCCTCGATCCACTTGGTGAATTTGTCCACTGCCACCAGCAAGTGCGTCATGCCGCCTCGAGCGGTCTTGAAAGGTCCCACCATGTCGAGCCCCTAGACCACAAAGGGCCAGGCGATCGGGATGGTCCGGAGTGCCGACGCCGGTTGGTGGCTACGCTTGCTGAAGCGTTGGCATCCCTCGCACTTGAGGACGAGCGACTCGGCGTCTTTGAGGGCCATGGGCCAGTAGAAACCATGGCGGAAAAAAATCCTTGGCCACCAGGGATCGCGAGGCGGCGTGGTGCCCGCACTCGCCTTGGTGTATGTCAAGGAGGATCTCAATGCCCTTGTCCTGCTCGACGCAGCGCTGGAACGCGCCGGTGGAGCTGCGCTTGATGAGCTCGCTGTTGATGATGTTGTAGGCGGACGCTCGGTGCCGTACTTGCCGAGCTTCGGTCTCGTCTATGGGGAGGACCCCATTCTGTAGGAACTCCGAAATGGGCAGGGACCAGGATGGTGCCGCGACCCCGGTGAGGACTGCCATGACGACGGGTTCCAGGGTGGCAGCCCCCAAGCCGGGTTCAGCGGCCCCAGGGCCGGGTTGGGGTGTGGTCAGGTTGGCTGGAGCAGTCCCCGGGCCGGGTTGAGGCACGGGCGGCTCGGTTGGAGCAGTCCTCGGGCTGGGTTGAGGCGTGGCCGAGTCGGCTAGAGCTGTCCCCGGGCCGGGTTGAGGCACGGCCAGGTCGGTTGGAGCAGTCCCCGGGCCGGGTTAAGGTGTGGCCGGGTTGTCCTGGACATGGATGGACTCGGAGTCCAGAGACGGCTTGATGGACGGCTTGTGCAGGTGCTTGAGGGAGACGCCGGACAGAATGGACTGCCGGGACAAGGCGATCTTGGCGAGCGTGTCGGCTGCCTCATTCTCCACACGCGGGACATGGAGGAACTCGCAGCCCTCGAAAAACCCGGACAACTTCTGGATGAGGAAGCGATAGCTTGTCATGTTGGAGTCGTGGGCGTCCCACTCGCCGGAGCACTATTGGACGACGAGGTCCGAGTCGCCGAAGCAT
The DNA here is from genome assembly GCF_018294505.1 of Triticum aestivum. Lineage (NCBI taxonomy): Eukaryota > Viridiplantae > Streptophyta > Magnoliopsida > Poales > Poaceae > Triticum > Triticum aestivum. Next base: position 464,534,954 of record NC_057794.1, read on the forward strand.
AGGATTCGCCGGATGCCGAGTTCCTTGGCAAGCCGGAGGCTATGCACAAGGGCTTCGTACTTGGCAACGTTGTTGGAGGCGGCGAAGTGGATTTGTAGCGCATACTTGAGCCGGTTGCCCCTAGGGGAGGATAGCACGATGCCAACCCCCAGGCCGAGTCACATCTTCAAGCCGTCGAAGTGCATGCGCCAATGCGTCGAGTCCGGCGGCGGCGGCAGGTACTGGGTCTCGGTCTAGTCGACGAGGAAGTCGGCCAAAGCTTGGGACTTGATCATGGTGCAGGGCTCGTAGAGGATGGTGTGGCCGGCTAGCTCGAGCGCCCATTTGGCGACCCAGCCGGAGGCATCCCGGCACCCGATGATCTCACCGAGAGGGGCCGTGCTGACCACGGTGACGACATGCTCTTGGAAGTATTGCTTCAACTTCTTGGCAGTGAAGTATACGCCGTAACACATCTTTTGGTAGTGCGGGTAGTTCTATTTTGAGGTGGAGAGCACCTCGCTCAAGTAGTAGACGGGACGCTAGACGGATTGAACATTGCCCTTCTCTGGTCGCTCGACCACCATCACCGTGTCGATCGACCGCGAGGTTGCGGTGATATAGAGCAACATCGGCTCCTTCTCGGCTAGGGCGGCCAGGATAGGCACGGTGGAGAGCATGCGCTTGAGATCCCGGAAGGCTTTGTCCACCCGGTCTTTCCACTCGAACGGCGTTGTCTTCCTCATTAGTTGATACAGGGGCAAGGCCCTCTCGCCCAGCCGGCTGAGAAACCGGCTGACCGAGGCCAAGCAGTCGGTGAACTTCTGGACATCGCGCAGCCGAGCCGGCTTGCGCATGCGCTCAATGGTATTGATCTTCTCCGGGTTCGCCTCGATGCCGTGCTCCGAGACGAGGAAGCCGAGTAGCTTTCCGGCCGGGACACCGAAAATGCATTTCTCCGGGTTAAGCTTGACCTTGTATTCGCGCAGGTTGGCAAAGGTTTCCTTCAAATCGTCGAGTTGCAAGAGATGTTGCTTGGTCTTCACCATGATTTCATCCACGTAGACGTGGATATTGCGGCCGAGTTGCGGCAACAGGCAATTCTGCATGTAACGCTGGAAGGTGGCGCTGGCGTTCTTCAAACCGAACGACATGGTGATGTAGCAATACGCCCCGAAAGGCGTGATGGACATCTTCAAGGCGTCGGTCGGGTCCAGCTTGATCTGATGATAGCCGGAGTAAGCATCTAGGAAGGACAGGAGCTCGCACCCGGCGGTGGAGTCGATGACTTGGTCGATCCGCGGGAGGGCGAACGGGTCTTTGGGGCAGGCCTTGTTCAGGCTAGTGTAATCGATACACATGCGCCATGTCTTGTTCTTCTTCAGGATGAGGACTGGGTTGGCCAGCCACTCAGGGTGAAACACTTCCATGATGAAGCCGGCCACCAAGAGTTTGGCGACCTCTTCACCGATGGTCCTTCTCTTCTTCTTCTTTAAAGCATCGCAGGGGTTGACGAACAGGCTTGGCATCCTTGCAGACGTGGAGTTTGTGCTTAGCGTACTCCCTCGGGATACCCGGCATGTCCTTGGGGGTCCATGCAAAAATATCCCGATTCTCACGGAGGAAGTCGACGAGCTCGCCTTCCTATTTGTTGTCGAGGCAGGTGCCTATGGCAACGTACTTGCTGCAGCTGGGATCCTCCGGGTTCAACTTCACCTTCTTGGTCTCTTTGGAGGGCTTGAACGCGGCCTCATCAGCCGGCTCCTCGGTCGGGATCCGGGTGGCCGACGCCTCCTAGGCAAAGGCGACGATCCGGTCGAGTTGGCGCCGCTCCTCGGCTACGACCAGTGATTCGGCTAGCTTGGCGCCGTCTTGGGCACATTCCAGGGACTTGCGGTAGTCGCCGGCGATGGTGATGAGGCCCTTTGGACCTGGCAGCTTCATCTTCAGGTAGGCGTAGTGGGGGACCGCCATGAACTTGGCGAGCACGGGCCTACCCAGCAGCGCGTGGTACGCACTGGACAGGTCCACTACCTCAAACCAGATCGGCTCGCGTCCGAAGTGGCTGCTATCGCCGAACAGGACGTCAGCCGGATCTGGCCGATCGGAGAGCAGGAGAGGTAGGGTACGATGCCATGGAAGATCGCCCGGTCGGCTCTAGGTCCTTGGACTCGAGGCCGAGCTTGGTCATGGTGTCACGATAGAGAATGTTGATGCTGCTGCCGCCGTCGGCGAGAACCCGGGAGAACTTGCTCGTGCACTGGGGCGCGACGATGGTGGGATCGAGGATGAGAGCGTAACCACCCGGGTTCAGCATGATGGCCGGGTGGTCTTCCTGGGTCTAGGTGACCGGGCACTCCGACCAATGCATGCACTCTGTCTTGGCTGGGACGACGGTGTTCACCTCCTGCCGAAGGAGGCGCTCGTTGTGCTTGTCGTCGCCGAGGCTGTTGAAGACTACGAAGGTCGCGTTCTAGGCCGGGTAGGAGTCATCGCGCATCGCACCGGTGGCCGGAGGCGGTGGTGGAGGCGAAGGCGGCTGCCTCGCTCCCAGAGCCGGAGCTGGAGGCGGCGGGATGTCACCCCTGGCGATGCGCTTGGTGATGGCGCATCGTCGAAGCATGTGCATGGACGGCCTCGCGCCGCTATGGTGCTTGTAGGGAGTGTCGAGCATCTCCTCGAAACCTATGGCGGGCTGCCATGCCATTTTGCCGGTGTTCCGGCGTTTGGCGGCCGGGTCGGCCACGGCAGCCTGTTCGGCGGTCGCGACGAGTCGGTTGTCGTAGCGCTGAGCCGGTTGATCGGCTTTGCACTTGTTCTGTTGGTTGTGCTGCTGTCGGCTTCCCTCACCGGTCGCCTTCGGAGGCGGCACCGGGTTTGCCTTGCCGGCTTCGTCCAGTGCCACTTGGATTTTCATGGCGGAGTCGGCGTTGGCGTACTTGTCCACCGTTACCATGAGCGCGACTATAGTGGCCGGCTCGGAGTGCAAGAGCTTGTGCTTGAGGAGGGTGTCGTCTCGGCACCCGTTGACGAAGTACTAGATGGCTTGAACTACGTGGACGCCCTCGCAGCTGTTCCGGAGCTCAGTCCAGCATGCGAGGTACTCGCGGCCGGTTTCCGCCGGCCCTTGCACGCACATGGCGAGCTAACTGGGGCGGCCAGGTCGCTTGTAGGTGCTAGTGAAGTTGCGCATGAAAGCTTGCTCGAAATAGACCCACGTGTTGATGCTGCCGGCCGGCAGACTGTTCAACCAGGTGCGGGCCGACCCCTGGAGCATGAGAGGCGCGTAGCACACGGCGAGGCGGTGGTTGCCGCCGGTGATGCCGATGGAGGCGGTGTAGTCGATGAGCCAGTCCTCTGGCTTCACAGTGTCGTTGTACCTGGGGGTGTCGCGGGGGAGTGTAAACCCTTTGGTGAAAGGCTCGCCCCAGATGCGTGGCCCGAAGCACGCTGGTCTGACGGGGCCGGTCTCCTCCAGATCCTGGGAGAGGGCGAGTCGGTCGAGACGGTGACGAGCATCGGTGTTGTCGATGTCGAGTGGATCCAGCCGGTTGGTGACTGCGCCGCGGGGGGCTGGCTCGCCTGCAGCCGGACGTCGGCCGGGTTGGAGCAGGGGATCGAGGCGGTGCCAGGCCTCGGAGGCGGGCTCATCCGCCAAGTCGCCAGCGGCCGTCAGGGCAGGATTGTGCCGGGTGCGGGTGTGGCCGGAGTGCTCCGAGCCAGGTGGCGAAGACGCCGTGTGCTGGCAATCGCCGGGTCCTGCGACACGAGTGGAGCCGGATCCGGCCGGCTTGGCGAGTTGGTTGAGGCGGTCCCGCTGCGCGTTAGCCGCAGCGAGGAGGTCGTTCACCCTCTTGAGGCGATCCTGCAGCTCTTCGCCCACGAGCTGATCCATGCCGGTCGTGGCCGCCTGTGCGGCGCACATGTTCTTCGCGGGAGCCTCGTAGACGGGAGTGTCAGGACCCCGACTCAATGCCACACCGATCTAGCATATAACACATCATATCACTTTGCGGCCTCACGCACGGTATTCCCACGGGTGCCACCTTACCTGGCCCGGGACCGTTTGCGCCTTTTGGCTCACGTATATGATAGTGCCGCTAGCATCCATATGACAGAGAACCCGGGCTGACATGGCTAGTCGTGAACCCAAAGTGGCACTAACTTACAGGGACAGGCATACATGACCCAGCAACAAACGTGTCGGTCATCAGCGAGTGAATCCAGGCTGTAGCATTGGGCTAGCAGGACTCCGGTATTCATCGCGTGACATTTCCCCGAGGGGACAGACACAGGAACGAAGAAGGACACATGCCGGCCAGCCTAAGTGTTCCGGAGCAGTAGCAAGCTACCATGGCTCAGTGGAATCACTAGGAGACATTTCCCGGTAAGAGAGGCTACTAAGGATAAACAACTAGATAGTCAGATCCCACACATACCAAGCATTTCAATAACATACACACAATATGCTCGATATGTGCAAATACAACATGGCATCACAACATGACTCTATAACTCAAGTATTTGTTCATTAGGCTCCGAGGAGCGGAATATTACAAACATAGGTCTCATGACCCAACATTCAGAGCATACAAGTCAAAACACAAGCGGAAGCTATCATGTATGAGTACAGACATCTATAAATGAAAAAGGCTGAGAAGCCTGACTATCTACCAAATCCTGCCGAGGGCACAAGATCGTAGCTGAGGTAACAAGCTAAACGTCGAAGTCCACGCGGTATTACTAGCGAGACCAAAGTCTCTCTGCAAAAACATAAAATAGGCAAACGTGAGTACAAATGTAACCAGCAAGACTTACATCAGATCTATCTACATATGCATCATTATCAACAAAGGGGGTGGTGGGGTTTAACTGCAGCAAGCCAGCTTGACACGGTGGCTATCCTGAACTACGACTGCAAGTAACTCTTTTGAGGTGGCGCACACGAGTCCACATATTCACCATATCAATACACCACTATGGATCCGCTCCCGTCTCCCTACGAGAACGCCATCCATAGCACTCATGCTTATCTTGCGTATTTTAGAGTATCCACTTTCACTTGTCTATGAACTGATATAAGCAACCCAGAAGTCCTTTACCGCGGACACGGCTATTCGAATAGATGATGTTAACCCTGCAGGGGTGTACTTCTTCGTACATGTTTCCACCACTTAGCATCTGCACACGACATGTGCTCAGCAGACTTCAAGCGAAAGCCGACGTGGGTGTAGACCACGACCTACCTAAACACTCAAGTCTCTAGTCCAGGTTTATCGCCTATTCGGGTTCCATCCATGAGGAGATCCGGCCGGAGTTTCGCTCACAACCCCAAACGATGTGTACAGGGTTCCCGAGACACCTAACGGGCATCCGGTACACCGTGCCACGTACCTACCGCATCACAGCCCACCCCTATGGTCAGTGCTGTCCATGGCCTCCAGTAAGCTACAAACACCAGAAACTACTTGCAACTCCTGGACAGAGGACTAGGGTGAATAAGAAGTCGAGCGGGGTCATATTTCAGGGCCCAATGCATGGTAGTAGCTGAATCATGGATCACAAACACAGAACTCAGTTCCTGAGGACGGCTTCAATGAGACAACCCACCATGTACTCCTACATGGCCTCTCACCGATACCTTTTACCAAATCGTGTTCACACACTTAGCTCACACACAGTAGGACATGTTCACACACCTCTGATTCATTCCCGATGAATCAGACCTGACTCAACTCTAAGCAGTAGCAGGCATGACAAACAAACATGAATGAGTAGGCACAACAGGGCTCAAGCAACTCCTACTCATACTAGTGGGTTTCATCTATTTACTGTGGCACTGATAGGTCATGCAGAGGATAAAGGGGTTCAACTACCGCATCAAGTAACAGATGACTCGTTGTTGTTCTAATGCAGTAAAAGAGAGCAGGGCGAGAGAGTAGGATTGTATCGGAATGAACAAGGGGGTTTTGCTTGCCTGGCACTTCTAAAGATAACATAGTTCTTCATCGGTGTCATCGAACTCGTCATCGAAAACACGTCTATCGAGAGGGGACAATTACCGGCAAACAAAGAAGAAACACAATCAATGCAATGCAATAATATGATGCATGAATGTGACATGGCAATATGCTATGGTTTGAGCTAATGCAACTAGCAACAAAGTTAAATGAAGTTGGTTTGAACCCTAAGTTCAAATTCAAACTCCATATGTGAAATTCAAATGCCATTTATATGATTTGTCCTAAACAGTAGTGATAAGTTGTTCTAACATGCATGAAAATGGTACAGATGGATTCCTTGAATTTTTCTGATAATTTTTCATATATAATTTGTTTGATTTGGAGTCACAGTTGAATTACTATGATTTTTAGAAGTTTTAGCTATTTTCTGAAATAAATAAATCGTTTAGATTTATTTAAAATCCAGAAAAGGGTTTACTGCGTCAGTATGACGTTGGCATGACGTCAGCAGGTCAACAGGGGCTGGTCCGGGTCAAACCTGACCAGCGGGGTCCACACGTCAGTGACACAAGTGACTAACAGAGTTAATTAATTATAACTAATCAAATTAATAGCCACGGGGCCCACTGTCAGTGTCAGCAGGGGTAATTAGTCCTAAACTAATCTTGTCAGGTGCAGGGCCCACGCGTGTTAATCCCAGGGAGGTCAAACCCCTGGTCAGCGGGGTCAAACCCGCCGGCGACTCGACGCCGGCGAGGCCAGACACGGCGGTGAGGCTTGGATTTGGTCCTCCGTCGACCAAATCGATGGCGGAGATGCGCTACGCGTAGCTGGGGAGCTCGCGCATCGAGTGGTGGTGGCGGTTGGGCTCGGGATGGTCGGAAAAGATGCCGGCAACGACGTTGGTGGCTGCCGGAGCTCGAGCGAGCTCGGGGTCGTCGCTAGGAGGCACGGTAGGAGGAGCTGGTGGTGGCTACGGGCTACTGAGGTTGCGGTGAGCACGACGGTGGGCTCGGGAGCGAGCTGCGGTGGCTGTGGCCACGGCCACGCCATGGCCAGCGGCGAGAAGCTCTCGGCCGCGATGGTTAGCACGGCTACAGCGGCCTTACAGGGCAAAGGAGAGGGGAAATCGGTTCAGGGGCTCACAGGGATCATGCAGGGAGGGTCAGCGAGCTCGGGGAAGCACGAACGGCGGCGAATCGATGATGAGGTTGACGGCGGCCGAAGGTTGAAGATGAGCTTGAGGGCGACGCTGCAGGGCTTCCGGAGGGCCGTGGATCGGTGGGGAGGAAGAGGGGGTCGAGGCGGAGCTCCTGAGCCCAGCGACAGGGCGAGGGGTGGCCGGTGGCCGCGGCGAACAGCGTCGGTGGCGATGGCTGCGTCCGGGCGAGTGAGAGAACGAGACAAAGGAGGGAAACGAGGGAGAGGGAGAGAGCGAGGGGGTCCAGGGGGTCGGGGCGGCGCCGAGGAGATGACGCCCGGCGTCGCGGTGGCCAGGCGACGCAGGCAGGCAGCCTGGTGGCGTGGCGAGCTCGGGCGCGTGCACCGTGTCCCTCCTCTGCCTACTGGCACGAGGAGGAAGGCGACAGGGAGGAGGAGGTGGGCTGGGCTGCTGGAGGAGCTGGGCCAGGTAAGTGGCCCAGGTGGGCTTCCTCTCTCTCTCTCTTTTCTTGTTTCAGTTTTCTATTTTTTCTGTTTTGTTTTGATTTAGTAAAAATACTAAACCATTTGAATAAATGCTAAAAATAATTGTGGGCACTTATGAAATTATTTCTAACAGCCCTCAACCATTATCAATATTATTTGGGCAATTAAAATATTTATAGGAATTAAATGCCCAAATGCAAATACTTAATGGATTAATTCAAAAATCCAGAGAGACCTAGAAAATGTGCACCATTTTTGGCAGAGGTTCTGGACCAAAACAAAAATGATGAACATTTATGAAGGGCATTTTGGGTTCATTGAAAAAGATTTTAGTAAACCCTAGTTGCTAAGGAGGGGAGGGGGTGCTGGGGGTTCTGTCATCCCCAATTCAACTTAAATAAAATTTAAACATGATGCAACAAAATGCAAACACTAGACAGCACCAGAAGCTAGGGATGTGACAACTCACCCCCACTAAACAAAAATCTCGTCCCGAGATTCAAGCGAAGGGTAAGACGAAGGGAAAACGCCAACTAACATAATCTTCACGATCCAGGGTGCACTCCATAAGAGTGTTGATTTGATCACCATCATTATCTTGATGTCTTGCTCCGAGAACTCCAACCGTCATGACAACGAGAGGAGAAAGAAAACTCTAGAAGGATCGATCTTCTCGAAGGTCGAACAACTCAGGATTAACTCTCGGAATGAGACATAGCAACATCTCTCGAGCTGAGAGACGAAGCACACCTCTAGAGGGATGGAGTGGAACAGATGACGAGGGTTCACTAGGTAGACAACAATTCCACACTTAAAAAGGTGGTAAACGATTGTCAACATAGCGAGGAGTTGAGTTGTCATGATACCACAACGAGGCACCTTAGGGATGGTGACTCGTAGATATATCCCCTTAAGTGGCAAAAAGAATTACCTTTGATTCAGAGATCATTGAAACTCTTTAAACCAGCCTAAGGCAATTCTCGAGCGATCGTTTGGAGGGGGTCGGTAGAATGGCATACTCAGACTTGGATGATGTGGATTACCTTGTTTAAGGCAACGTAATGGATGAATTTGCTTACCTCCGGAAATGGAAGAGACCCATGGTAGAATGGCACATTGGCGGTGCAAGCTGGGAACAAAATGCAAATGCTGGGAATGATTCTGGTAACTGGGGAAGAACCCAACAATAGAGAGTGAATTCACTGTTTGAAAAGGTCATAGCATTGCCGAGGAAACTGAGAGCACTATACAGTTAATGCCGACGATCAAACCTAGCACTTGCGCGTGCTCTCAAGAACTTGAGCATTTCCATAATCATCAAGATTTTACCAATAACCGTGTCAAGGATCCTGGCAACACAACTTGCTACCATGATGAATGATGATGGATGATGCAGATGCAAAGGAAGATAACACTTTCTCAGATTTCACCCTTGGTGGGGCCAAGGAAATAAAATCTGGATGATCGACTGAGAGACATTTAGCACTCCGCTTCTAATGCTCTCCTTAATGTGCTAGCGTAATCCATTTATTGAAATGGTTTGGTAACTAGACCATCAGGTAAAAAGGTCGGACTTCGGGAGCACAAAAATCCATAAGGAACAACTAGGGAGTAGATCCTACGAAATCCTTATGGGGAGGTGGCCAACTTCCTCAATCAAGATATTATAATAACAGGTCTTCCGGCTGGGTGTGTTGGCCACGACATCCACTTTACCGGTTTCAGAGGGATCGATATTATAGTTCTTGGGAAATGTTCCAAACCATCATATCTGCCTGAGATTCAGATCTGGTTGGTGTCAGGATATTCCAGACTCATCGAGTCTAGGAAGAAAAACGAAAGTTTGCAACACAAATCGACGAGATGACGTTGCGAGATTCTCGGGGAATGAACTACGATAGTAAGCTCCAAAACATGAGCTGGTTCTGCTACAAACATGTGAACACGTTGTCCCAGACAAGCATGGCCACGTAGTAGTCTTATAATTAAACACTACTGAGTTCAGGTGGGGAACCATCATCGAGGATATCGAAGTCCTTGCATAAGGTATACTCTTAAGAAGGAACTTCTTCTCCTTGAACAAATCAATCGGTGGCTTGGTGTGCTCGGGACACCTATGGAATGAAGGTTGCAAGTCTCCAGACCACAGAATACTTCGCACGTGTGCATGACTGACTTGGGATGATTCTAGAGGAAGCAAAACTAACTTTCTCAAATTCACGGTGGCAACTTTCACCAAATGCACGTGTATAAGAGGATGTCACTCCTTTCATCAAACAAATACTTCATGAACTAGCATGAAGAAAATGCTTTCAAAAGTTTCCAACACTAACTTGTTGTCCAACAAGATCATGGAGGAGATAAGGATGTTGTCAATGGGCTCAACAACAATTCATCTGGGTTTCCTTTTAAAAGGAATTCCATAGTTAAGTGAACAAGTGATAGCATTGGTCAGACCCAAAAGATATAATGGTGTATGCTCGAGGGATCAACCACGAGTAAGACAACATTACGAATATCTTTGGTTCTGGTCTGATTGGATGATAGCCCATACTCCAATCAAAGGTTGGATAAAAATGATAGGTCCATTAACTGATCACGAGGTTCAGTCGATGAAAATATCAACTTTCTTCAACACACATACAAGACATCCCTTATAATGAACTATATCGGACAAGCTTCTGTCTTCCAACTCTCCAAGTTGATGCATAGCTTAACCAACTAGCTCAGGGTATCCTACTCAGATCCTTGGAGAAGGTTGGTTTACAAGAAACCAACTTGATCACGAGCTCAACATAGCAGTCAGGTGACAACCTGGTGATACTTTCGAGAAGATATTCGGAAAATCACGAACCACCGATATGTTACTAAGATCGAGAACAATCTTGCTTTTCAGGGCAAGACGATATGATCAAATGAGCGAGGACTTGACAAAATCCTAACTCATCAATCGAAATGTGCACCAGGAAGATGGACAAGGTAGCACGATCAATCTTAGAATGATGATTCAAGAACCAACACGTTAAGAATGAGGTTATTGTCCATTTAACTACCAAGCAACAAGGTTGCTAGGAGTATTGATTTCACACATCACGATTCACTTGTCGACATTCCGGTTATAACAACACGGGAACCGAGAAATGAATAATGATGGAGAGAAGTATCACTGCACCAAGAATTCATAGGATGGTGTGCAATTCCCATGATAATCTTAATATAAAGATGGTAACACTCCAGGGTGGAACAGAACAAAAACTGGATTAGTATTTTGATCTGTGGAGTACAACTGCTAAGACCCAATCCTGGGTATGGATGAGGTACTGGAGTTTGTTTCTCCTAGTCATTCTAGAATAGAATGGCTTGACGGACCACAAGAGTAATAGGCATCGATGAATGAACGCACGCATACTCTTGACTATCAATTGATAGACGAGGGTCGGAAGACAACTAAAGCGGGACAACTCAAAGGAACATACGGTTTTCTGAGTTGTGGATGCATAGATTAGTATGTTGAACCAAGTTCAACAAAAAATTTCCGGATAACCCATGCAGAAAAGTTGAATTAGCAGAGTCGCAATATAGAATAGAGAACCCATCGAGAGCACTCCTGTTATGATCTTTCGATTCAACAAACTACTGCCATAAGTGGTTCATAGTATTTGGAAGAAGGAAAATACCATGGACCTCGAGGACTAATGCAAAAGTTACTAATTTCCTAAAGGAACTAGCAACACTATCAACATGAGGTAAATGGGGTGAATCTTGGGTTCAGAACCCAGAAATAGAATGCCTACTAACTAAATGGCATCACGGGATGCTTTCGATAATGACAGCCAGAATCATCACACTGGAAACACAGATCATGGCTAGACCACTAGATGATCCCCTAAGCACTTAGGGTCATAATTATTAACTCCAACATATATGTCGAGGCAATAAAGTACCTCAACTCACTAATTTGTGTGATTAATCTGACCAAAAGGACATTGGGAACGGGAAGAAGGGATTTGCAAATGCATCAGACTGTTTAGAAACCTGGGATGACTCGGACAGCATAACGGCTATAAATGCTCAAAAAGATTTGAGACATGCTACAAAAATGGTGGCATAGCCACTCAGAAGCACAATACCAAGGTTTCGAGATCAACATTTAACATACAGAAGTCGTAGGAACTGAACTCAAGCTTAAATCCAACAATCTTATAAGTCTACGGATTAGTAACACGTGATCCTGATAGAAAGAAGAGAAAGCCTAGTTTCTTAACCCCGTAGGAAAGATAAGATGACTCAGAGCAGAAGGGCATAAGGCATAAGGAGTAAAAAGAGCCTTACGTTCCATCCCACAATCAATTCCCTTATATAACTAAAGAATTTCTAGACTCAACTTTGACCAGTTTGGCTTGGTAATCCTACAGGCAGTTAAGCTCTGATACCAAAGCTGTCAGGACCCCGACTCAATGCCACACCGATCTAGCATATAACACATCATATCACTTTGCGGCCTCACGCACGGTATTCCCACGGATGCCACCTTACCTTGCCCGGGACCATTTGCGCCTTTTGGCTCACGTATATGATAGTGCCGCTAGCATCCATATGACAGAGAACCCGGGCTGACATGGCTAGTCGTGAACCCAAAGTGGCACTAACTTACAGGGACAGGATACATGACCCAGCAACGAATGTGTCGGTCATCAGCGAGTGAATCCAGGCTGTAGCACTAGGCTAGCAGGACTCCGGTATTCATCGCGTGACATTTCCCCGAGGGGACAGACACAGGAACAAAGAAGGACACATGCCGGCCAGCCTAAGTGTTCCGGAGCAGTAGCAAGCTACCATGGCTCAGTGGAATCACTAGGAGACATTTCCCGGTAAGAGAGGCTACTAAGGATAAACAACTAGATAGTCAGATCCCACACATACCAAGCATTTCAATAACATACACACAATATGCTCGATATGTGCGAATACAACATGGCATCACAACATGACTCTATAACTCAAGTATTTGTTCATTAGGCTCCGAGGAGCGGAATATTACAAACATAGGTCTCATGACCCAACATTCAGAGCATACAAGTCAAAACACAAGCGGAAGCTATCATGTCTGAGTACAGACATCTATAAATGAAAAAGGCTGAGAAGCCTGACTATCTACCAAATCCTGCCGAGGGCACAAGATCGTAGCTGAGGTAACAAGCTAAACGTCGAAGTCCACGCGGTATTACTAGCGAGACCGAAGTCTCTCTGCAAAAACATAAAATAGGCAAATGTGAGTACAAATGTACCCAGCAAGACTTACATCAGATCTATCTACATATGCATCATTATCAACAAAGGGGATGGTGGGGTTTAACTGCAGCAAGCCAGCTTGACACGGTGGCTATCCTGAACTACGACTGCAAGTAACTCTTTTGAGGTGGCGCACACGAGTCCACATATTCACCATATCAATACACCACTATGGAACTGCTCCCGTCTCCCTACGAGAACGCCATCCATAGCACTCACGCTTATCTTGCGTATTTTAGAGTATCCACTTTCACTTGTCTATGAACTGATATAAACAACCCATAAGTCCTTTACCGCGGACACGGCTATTCGAATAGATGATGCTAACCCTGCAGGGGTGTACTTCTTCATACATGTATCCACCACTTAGCGTCTGCACACGACATGTGCTCAGCAGACTTCAAGCGAAAGCCGACGTGGGTGTAGACCACGACCTACCTAAACACTCAAGTCTCTAGTCCAGGTTTATCGCCTATTCGGGTTCCATCCATGAGGAGATCCGGCCGGAGTTTCGCTCACAGCCCCAAACGATGTGTACAGGGTTCCCGAGACACCTAACGGGCATCCGGTACACCGTGCCATGTACCTACCGCATCACAGCCCACCCCTACGATCAGCGCTGTCCACGGCCTCCAGTAAGCTACAAACACCAGAAACTACTTGCAACTCCTGGACAGAGGACTAGGGTGAATAAGAAGTCGAGCGGGGTCATATTTTAGGGCCCAATGCATGGTAGTAGCTGAATCATGGATCACAAACACAGAACTCAGTTCCTGAGGACGGCTTCAATGAGACAACCCACCATGTACTCCTACATGGCCTCTCACCGATACCTTTTACCAAATCGTGTTCACACACTTAGCTCACACACAGTAGGACATGCTCACACACCTCTGATTCATTCCCGATGAATCAGACCTAACTCAACTTTAAGCAGTAGCAGGCATGACAAACAAACATGAATGAGTAGGCACAACAGGGCTCAAGCAACTCCTACTCATACTAGTGGGTTTCATCTATTTACTGTGGCACTGATAGGTCATGCAGAGGATAAAGGGGTTCAGCTACCGCAGCAAGTAACAGATGACTCGTTGTTGTTCTAATGCAGTAAAAGAGAGCAGGGCGAGAGAGTAGGATTGTATCGGAATGAACAAGGGGGTTTTGCTTGCCTGGCACTTCTGAAGATAACATAGTTCTTCATCGGTGTCATCGAACTCGTCATCGAAAACACGTCTATCGAGAGGGGACAATTACTGGCAAACAAAGAAGAAACACAATCAATGCAATGCAACAATATGATGCATGAATGTGACATGGCAATATGCTATGGTTTGAGCTAATGCAACTAGCAACAAAGTTAAATGAAGTTGGTTTGAACCCTAAGTTCAAATTCAAACTCCATATGTGAAATTCAAATACCATTTATATGATTTGTCCTAAACAGTAGTGATAAGTTGTTCTAACATGCATGAAAATGGTACAGATGGATTCCTTGAATTTTTCTGATAATTTTTCATATATAATTTGTTTGATTTGGAGTCACAGTTGAATTACTATGATTTTTAGAAGTTTTAGCTATTTTCTGAAATAAATAAATCGTTTAGATTTATTTAAAATCCAGAAAAGGGTTTACTGCATCAGCATGATGTTGGCATGATATCAGCAGGTCAACAGGGGCTGGTCCAGGTCAAACCTGACCAGCGGGGTCCACACGTGAGTGACACAAGTGACTAACAGAGTTAATTAATTCTAACTAATCAAATTAATAGTCACGGGGCCCACTGTCAGTGTCAGCAGGGGTAATTAGTCCTAAAGTAATCTTGTTAGGTGCAGGGCCCACGCGTGTTAATCCCAGGGAGGTCAAACCCCTGGTCAGCGGGGTCAAACCCGCCGGCGACTCGACGCCGGCGAGGCCAGACACAGCGGCAAGGCTCGGATTTGGTCCTCCGTCGTCCAAATCAACGGCGGAGATGCGCTACGCGTAGCTGGGGAGCTCGCGCATCGAGTGGGGGTGGCGATTGGGCTCGGGATGGTCGGAAAAGACGCTGGCAACAACGTCGGCGGCTGCCGGAGCTCGAGCAAGCTCGGGGTCGTCGCTAGGAGGCACGGCAGGAGGAGCTGGTGGTGGCTACGGGCTACTGAGGTTGCGGTGAGCACGACGGTGGGCTCGGGAGCGAGCTGCGGTGGCTGTGGCCACGGCCACGCCATAGCCGGCAGCGAGAAGCTCTCGGCCGCGGTGGTTAGCACGGCTACAGCAGCCTTACAGGGCAAAGGAGAGGGGAAATTGGTTCAGGGGCTCACGGGGATCATGCAGGGAGGGTCAGCGAGCTCGGGGAAGCACGAACGGCGGCGGATCGATGATGAGGTTGACGGTGGCCGAAGGTTGAAGATGAGCTTGAGGGCGACGCTGCAGGGCTTCCAGAGGGCCGTGGATCGGTGGGGAGGAAGAGGGGGTCGAGGCGGAGCTCCTGAGCCCAGCGGCAGGGCGAGGGGTGGCCGGTGGCCGCGGCGAACGGTGTCGGTGGCGATGGCTGCGTTCGGGCGAGTGAGAGAACGAGACAGAGGAGGGAAACGAGGGAGAGGGAGAGAGCGAGGGGGTCCAGGGGGTTGGGGCGGCGCCGAGGAGATGACGCGCGGCGTCGCGGTGGCCAGGCGACGCAGGCAGGCAGCCTGGTGGCGTGGCGAGCTCGGGCGCGTGCGCCGTGTCCCTCCTCTGCCTACTGGCATGAGGAGGAAGGCGACAGGGAGGAGGAGGTGGGCTGGGCTGCTGGAGGAGCTGGGCCAGGTAAGTGGCCCAGGTGGGCTTCCTCTCTCTCTCTCTTTTCTTGTTTTAGTTTTCTATTTTTTTCTGTTTTGTTTTGATTTAGTAAAAATACTAAACCATTTGAATAAATGCTGAAAATAATTGTGGGCACTTATGAAATTATTTCTAACAGCCCTCAACCATTATCAATATTATTTGGGCAATTAAAATATTTATAGGAATTAAATGCCCAAATGCAAATACTTAATGGATTAATTCAAAAATCCAGAGTGACCTAGAAAATGTGCACCATTTTTGGCAGAGGTTCTGGACCAAAACAAAAATGATGAACATTTATGAAGGGCATTTTGGGTTCATTGAAAAAGATTTTAGTAAACCCTAGTTGCTGAGGAGGGGGGTGCTGGGGGTTCTGTCATCCCCAATTCAACTTAAATAAAATTTAAACATGATGCAACAAAATGCAAACACTAGACAGCACCAGAAGCTAGGGATGTGACAGGGAGGGAGGGCGCCGAAAGCGCGCGTGATTGCACCACCCCGGGCTCACACATCGGTGACCCGGCTTGGCTCGGGGGCGGCAGGCGTGAAGCCGTAGGCGGCGTTGCACTCCAGCTGGGCGGAGTCGAGGCAACGCTACGTGGCGGCGGGTGTCTCGGTGAGGTCCAGCAGGCGCTGGCGATCATCGTTGAGGCGAGTCCGGACCTCGGCGATGTTGGAGGCGTCGATGTCGGTGCCGTTGGGAACGCGGAGGCTCTGTATCGTGGCGCGCAGCAGGTTGGGTGAGCCGGCCCTAGCCGCCGTGGCCTTAGCTTCGATGGCCTTCCTTGCCACGCTCAACGATGAGGAGGAGTCGGTGACGAAAACCTCCACGCAGAGGTCCATCGCACCGGTGGGAGCGCCGTCGCTGATGGAGAGCGGGGAGTCGGAAAAGCTAAGTACCTCGCGGGGGTACTCATCGTCCATAGGCGCGTCGGAGATGCGCAACATGGCGAAGGAGGCGGCGAGCGCGTCGATGACGTCGTCCGCCAGTGTGACGGGCTCGTCGGAGTCGGAGAGGATCCCCGTCTGAAGCATGCTCCCGGCCAGGACCTCGAGCTGCCCCACGGTGGGCGCTAACTGTCATGGTGGGCACACGACAGATGCCATGGGATGGCTAAAGAGAGGAGGAGGCTCGAGGGCACTGGTGGGCTCTAGAGGCGAGGTCGGCATGAGCGAGCGTGGGACGCAAGACATACCCTGGTTCGGGGCTCTCCGGAGAGATAACACCCCTAGTCCTGCCGAGTGTGGTTTATATGTAACAGTACAGAGTTGCTCCTAGAGCTGCATGGAGGGAGAAGGAGGTCCGGCCAAGGCTTAGGCTGCTCCCTCTCCTCGGATGTTGCTTTGTGTGTGATCGATTGTGTGAAATGAAGTGGGTTCTTCCCGTATGCGAGGGGGCTCCTGGGGGTTTTGTAGGTCACCCCCCCCCGCGGTACAAGGGTAATATTACAAGGCCATAGGGCCGGGTTGTCAGTGTCCAGGAACCCGGTGCTGGGACCCACCGGGTACCAGGGCTCGCCGGGTTCTCTGGGCGCGGGCCCCATGCACCTAGGGGGCACTGTGTGCCGTCTTGTTGATCGTCAGGGCATGGCCGGGTTGAGTCAGCTATAGTGGCGCTCCGTCAGGTCGATGCTTGCGGGCGTCATTGGTCACGCCGAGACATTGTTGCCACGCCCGACCTAGTCAGTGGGTAGGCGTAGGGCACTGTAGCCACGCCGGCCCTAGTCAGCGGGTAGGTGGAGGGCATTGTTGCCTCGTCCGGCTGACCAGAGGCATGGGCGGGGTACTGTGGCATTGATCATTAGCTGGCGGAGACTCGTCCCATCGTACGGCTAGGATGGGACGATCGCTGACCCTTGGCCGGGTTTGGAGAACACTCCAAGGGCGGTGCTGGCTTGCTGGAGAAGTCTTGAGCTTGGTTGTTGGAGCCGAGTCGAGGAACCTGGCCGGGTCGGCCTGCTTGGCCGGATTGAGCAACCTGGCCGAGTCGAGCAACTCGGCCAAGGTCGGGCCAGATTGAGGGGCGAAGCTGGCCCCGTTGTTTTTGAAAAGGATCCGGGTTCCGTTGCCTTCCTGGGGTTCATCCCCCCGACATGTTGATGTAGAAGCCCTCGGTGATCGATTCTCCCTCCGGCAGATCACCGGAAAAGGCCCCAAGATGGGATCTCAAAGGTACAGAAGGTTGCGGCGGTGGAAAAGTGGTATCGTGGCTCTCTGCGATCGATCTAGGGTATAAGATTATATATAGGCGGAAGAAGTACGTCGGTGGAGTTACGAGGGGTCCACAAGGGTGGGGGGCGTGCCTACCCCCTTGGGCGCGCCCTCCTGCCTCGTGGAGTTCTATACTTCAACTCCAAGTCTTCTGGTTTGCTTTCTGTCCAAGAAAAATCATCGCGAAGGTTTCATTTTGTTTCGATTCCGTTTGGTATTCCTTTTTTGTGAAACTCTAAAATAGGCAAAAAAAAACAGAAACTGGCATTGGGCCTTCGGTTAATAGGTTAGTCCCAAAAATAATATAAAAGAGCATATTAAAGCCCATTAAACTTCCAAAATAGATAATATAATAGCATGGAACAATCAAAAATAATAGATACGTTGGAGACGTATCAAGCATCCCCAAGCTTAATTCCTGCTCGTCCTCGAGTAGGTAAATGATAAAAACATAATTTTTGATGCGGAATGCTACCTAACATAATTATCAATGTAATTTTCTTTGTTGTGGCATGAATGTTCAGATCCGAAAGATTGAAAACAAAAGTTTAATATTGACATAAAAATAATAAAACTTCAAGCATACTAACAAAGTAATCATGTCTTCTCAAAATAACATGGCCAAAGAAAGCTATCCCCACAAAATCATATTGTCTGGCTATGCTCTATCTTCATCACACAAACTATTTAAATCATGCACAACCCCGAAGACAAGCCAAGCAATTGTTTCATACTTTTGATGTTCTCAAACTTTTTCAATCTTCACGCAATACATGAGCGTGAGCCATGGACATAGCACTATAAGTGGAATAGAATGGTGGTTGTGGAGAAGACAAAAAGGAGAAGATAGTCTCACATCAACTAGGTGTATCAACGGGCTATGGAGATGCCCATAAATAGATATCAATGTGAGTGAGTAGGGATTGCCATGCAATGGATGCACTAGAGCTATAAGTGTATGAAGGCTCAAAAAGAAACTAAGTGGGTGTCCATCCAACTTGCTTGCTCACAAATACCTAGGGCATTTTGAGGAAACCCATCATTGGAATATAGAAGCCAAGTTCTATAATGAAAAATTCCCACTAGTATATGAAAGTGACAAAATATGAGACTCTCTATCATGAAGATCATGGTGCTACTTTGAAGCACAAGTGTGGAAAAATGATAGTAGCATTGCCCCTTCTCTCTTTTTCTCTTTTTTTATTTGGGCCTTTTCTATTCTTTTTTATGGCCTCCTTTTTTTCGTTCGGAGTCTCATCCCGACTTGTGGGGGAATCATAGTCTCCATCATCCTTTCCTCACATGGGATAATTCTCCAATAATGATGATCATCACACTTTTATTTACTTACAACTCCAGAATTACAACTCGATACTTAGAACAAAATATGACTCTATGTGAATGCCTTCGGCGGTGTACCAGGATGTGCAATGAATCAAGAGTGACATGTTTGAAAAAATATGAACGGTGGCTTTGCCACAAATACAATGTCAACTACATGATCATGCAAAGCAATATGACAATGATGAAGCGTGTCATAAATAACGGAACGGTCGAAAGTTGCATGGCAATATATCTCGGAATGGCTTGGAAATACCATAATAGGTAGGTATGGTGGCTGTTTTAAGGAAGGTAAATGGTGGGTTTATGGTACAGGCGAAAGTTGCACGGTACTAGAGAGGCTAGCAATGGTGGAAGGGTGAGAGTGCGTATAATCCATGGACTTAACATTAGTCATAATTAAAGAACTCACATACTTATTGCAAAAATCTATTAGTTATCGAAGTGAAGTACTACGTGCATGCTCCTAGGGGGATAGATTGGTAGGAAAAGACAACCGCTCATCCCCGACCGCCACTCATAAGGAAGACAATCAAAAAAATAAATCATGCTCCGACTTCATCACATAACGGTTCACCATACGTGCATGCTATATGAATCACAAACTTTAACACAAGTATCTCTCAAATTTACAACTACTGAACTAGCATGACTGTAATATCACCATCTTCATATCTCAAAACAATCATAAGGAATCAAACTTCCCATAGTATTCAATGCACTTTATATGAAAGTTTTTATTATACCCATCTTGGATGCCTATCATATTAGGACTAATTTTATAGCCAAAGCAAAATACCATGCTGTTATAAAAGACTCTCAAAATAATATAAATGAAGCATGAGAGATCAATAATTTCTATAAAATAAAACTACCACCGTGCTCTAAAAAGGTATAAGTGAAGCACTAGAGCAAAATTATCTAGCTCAAAAGATATAAGTGAATCACATAGTGTATTCTAATAAATTCCGATTCATGTGTGTCTCTCCCAAAAGGTGTGTATAGAAAGTATGATTGTGGTAAACTAAAAAGCAAAGACTCAAATCATACAAGACGCTCGAAGCAAAACACATATCATGTGTTGAATAAAAATATAGCCTCAAGTAAAGTTACTGATAGACGAAGACCAAAGAGGGGATGCCTTCCGGGGCATCCCCAAGCTTAGGCTTTTGGTTGTCCTTGAATTTTACCTTGGGATGCCTTGGGCATCCCAAAACTTAGGCTCTTGCCACTCCTTATTCCAAAATCCATCAAATCTTTACCCAAAAACTCGAAAACTTCACAACACAAAACTTCAAAAGAAAATCTCATGAGCTCCGTTAGTGTAAGAAAATAAACCACCACTTTAAGGTACTGTAATGAACTCATTATTTATTTATATTGGTGTTAAACCTACTGTATTCCAACTTCTCTATGGTTCATACCCCCCAATACTATCCATAGATGCATCAAAATAAGTAAACAACACGCGAAAACAGAATCTGTCAAAAACAGAACAGTGTGTAGCAATCTGTAACTTTCGAATACTTCTTTAACTCCAAATATCCTGAAAAATTAGGAAGTCCTAGATAATTTGTTTATTAATCCTCTGCAAAAATAATCAGTATTTTATCGCACTTATTTTAAAAATGAAAACTAATCTCCTGGGTGCAAAAGTTCCTGTTTTTCAGCAGGATCAAATCAACTATCACCGTAAGCTATCCCAAAGGTCTTACTTGGCACAAACACTAATTAAAATATAAAAAACATAATCATAACAGAAGCTATATGAATTATTTATTACTAAATAGGAGCAAAAAGCAAAAAATAAAATTGGGTTGCCTCCCAACAAGCGCTATTCTTTAAAGCCATTAAGCTAGGCATCTATACTTTTAATGATGCTCACATGAAACATAGCAATTGAAACACGAAGGGAGCATCATGAAGCATATGAAAATCACATCGAAGTCTAACATAATTCCTATTCATAGGCATTATATAAGAAAACAAATTGTCAAGACAAGCAAAAACTAGCATATGCAAGGAAGGAGAAAGAAACAATAGCAATCTCAACATAACGACAGGTAATTTACTGGCACGAAAATTTCTACAACCATATTTTTCTCTCTCATACTAATTACATGTAGGATAATAATCAAATTCAACAATATAGTTATCACATAAAATTTTCTCTTCATGATCCACATACATGCAAAGTTGACACTCTTCCAAAATAGTGGGATTATCATAAAATGAAGTCACGACCTCTCCGTACCCACTTTTATCAAAAACTTCATAACATTGAACGTTATCCAAATATGTGGGATCTGAAGTTGACATTCTTCCAAACCCACTTTCAATATTATTGCAAACATTATTATCAATCTCATATTCATCATGGGCTTAAATAAATTTTCAAGATCATAAGAAGAATCACCCCAATCATGATCATTGCAACAAGTAGTAGACATGGCAAAATTAGCATCCCCAAGCATAGGGTATTGCATATTATTAGCACAATTGACATTAATATTTATAGTAACATCATTGCAATCATGCTTTTTATTCAAAGATCTATCATGAATCACTTTATAAAGCACTTCATCACAATTTTCAGATTCACGGATTTCAAGCAAAACTCCATAAAGATAATCTAGTGCACTCAACTCACTAGAAATAGGTTCATCATAATAGGATCCTTTAAAAGGTTAGCAAGTGGATGGGGATCCATAAACTCTTAGTAGGCGAAGATGCAAGCAAAATGAAGGCACATGGTAACACAAGCTCGAACGGAAGAAGGGCGAAAGAAAAGGCAAAGGTTGTGAAGTGGGGGAGAGGAAAACGAGAGGTAAATGGCAAATAATGTAATGCGAGGGAGAAGAGTTTATGATGGCTAGTTGGTATGTCTTGACTTGGCATAGATCTCCCCGACAACGGCGCCAGAAATCCTTCTTGCTACCTCTTGAGCATTCGTTGGTTTTGCCTTGAAGAGGAAAGGGTGATGCAGCAAAGTAGCATACGTATTTCCCTAAGTTTTTGAGAACTAAGGTATCAATCCAGTAGGAGACAACGCACAAGTCACCTAGTACCTACACAAACAATCAAGAACCTTGCAACCAACATGATAAAGGGGTTGTCAATCCCTTCATGGTCACTCTCAAAAGTGAGATCTGATAAAGATAGTAAAATAAATATTTTTGGTATTTTAGTTGTATAGATTGGAAAGTAAAGATTGCAAAATAGTAAACGAGATGCGATGTAAATAAAAGAGATGCAATATAATCAGAAAGAGACCCGAGGGCCATAGGATTCACTAGTGGCTTCTCTCAAGAAGGTATGTAGTACGGTGGGTGTCGGTGTCAAAACCGGCGGATCTCGGGTAGGGGGTCCCGAACTGTGTGTCTAGGCTGGATGGTAACAGGAGGCAAGGGACACAATGTTTTACCCAGGTTCGGGCCCTCTTGATGGAGGTAAAACCCTACGTCCTGCTTGATTAATATTGATGATATGGGTAGTACAAGAGTAGATCTACCACGAGATCAGAGAGGCTAAACCCTAGAAGCTAGCCTATGGTATGATTGTATGTTGTGGTTGTTGTCCTACGGACTAAAACCCTTCGGTTTATATAGACACCGGAGAGGGTTAGGGTTACACAAGGTCGGTTACAAAGGAGGAGATATCCATATCCGTATTGCCTAGCTTGCCTTCCACGCCAAGTAGAGTCCCATCCGGACACGAGACGAAGTCTTCAATCTTGTATCTTCATAGTCTAGCAGCCCGACCAATGGAGATAGTTCGGCTGTCCGCAGACCCCCTAATCTAGGACTCCCTCAGTAGCCCCTAAACCAGGCTTCAATGACGATGAGTCCGACGCGCAGTATTGTCTTCGGCATTGCAAGGCGGGTTCCTTCTCCGAATACATCACAGAAGAATTTGAATAGGAGGGTAGTGTCCGACCCTGCAAAATAAGTTCCACATACCACCGTAGAGAGAATAATATTTTCGCAAATCCAATTTGCTGACTTGTTTTGACAGTATGACATTATGTCATGGCCCGGTGATTATTCGAACCGTTTCCTTTAACCAGCCCCGCACATAATGCGAGGCAGTTTTTGACACGTCTTGTCAAGGTAGAGATCGTGTCCCCTTATTACGGGATTCTCATCAATACGGGCGTGGGTAACCCAACCGCGCCATCAATTACGGTGCTTGGGGGATAAGCGAGTTTTACCAGGCAAGTGGGGACGCTTAGCTTCGTCCGCCCATATAAAGGGATAAGGATTCACCTTTCTATCCACGCCTTCTTCCTCCTTTGCTCATCCGTTTTTGCACACTCGAGCTCTAGCGCCCAAGTCCGCACTTCCCACCTCAACCTTCTCCAACCATGTCCAGAGCGGGAGGCAGGTGGATGGTCTCCTCCATCTCGGATGGAGACATCAAGAAACTAAGGAGAGCCGGATACCTGCCCGACGACATCGCGCACCGGCTCCCAGATGAGGGGCAGCTCATCCCCACCCCCAGGCCCCATGAGAGGGTAGTGTTCCTCACCCATTTCCTCCGCGGACTGGGATTCCCTCTCCATCCATTCGTCCGGGGGCTCATGTTCTATTACGGCGTGGATTTCCACAATCTGGCCCCAAACTTCATCCTCAACATCTCGGTGTTCATCGTTGTGTGCGAGGCCTTCCTATGCATCAAGACCCACTTCGGCTTATGGTTGAAGACCTTCAATGTCAAGCTGAAGGTTGTGGGCGGGCGCCAGGCGGAGTGCGAAGGCGCCATGGTGGGCAAGATGCCCAACGTAACATGGCTCGAGGGCTCCTTTGTGGAAACCATAAAGGGGTGGCAATCGGGGTGGTTCTACATCACCGAGCCGCGCGACCCTGCATGGGCAGCGGCCCCCGAGTTCCGATCTAGCATCCCCACGCGGCTCACCTCCTGGAAAGAGAAGGGCCTATCCTGGGGTAGCTCGGGAGAGCTGACCGGACTCCAAATATGCATTCAAAGCATGGTGAACAAGAAGCTTAAACTTGTCAGCGTGGTCCAGGTCATGCTCCACCGCCGGATCCTCCCGTGCCAACAACGGGAGTTCAACTTGTGGGAGTTCGACCCAGCGCAGCACCGAACTCTGAACAGGCTCTTCGACACAACTCACGAAGATGCCTGGAGGGTGCTGTTCAAAAGCGCCGAGGTCCCCCCTCCCATTACTGAGGATTGCAGATTCAGAGCGAAGCGCCAGGCCAAAGCGGTAAGCTGCTTTACCCCTCATAGGATACTTATTATTTTTTATAGATTGACTCCATGCGGGATCTAAACTCCCGTACCTTTGACAAGACTGGCAGGAGACGGCCGGACAGATCTACTGTCCGGCTCCTTTGCCCGAAGGCCCAACAGACACTCTTCTGGCAAAGATGCTGACTCCGGCTCCTTATACGGTGCCGGAGAAGACCAAGAAGGCCAAGGGAACCCAAAAGAGTTCCCGACGCCAGGCGTCGTCGGACTCACCGTCCGATGACTCTGCAGCACACTCCTCCCTCGAAGACGAGGAAGAAGAAGAAGATGCTCCCCCTCCTGCAGGGGGAGATAAGAAAAGGAAGGCCGCCCCAACTGGGGGGGCGAAGGGTCCAAGATGGGAAGGACTCTCCTTTTGGACAGATCCACCGCCGCTGATGAAGGCGAAGACGAGTGGTTGCCCAGGGCCAAGCCCCTTGGGAGATCGTAAGTATTCGGATACCAGAGTAACTCATAGCATTACCTTGTCGCACTGCTTTCCCTAACGCCGAACATAATTATGCAGGCCGCCATGAGCCAGCATCGATGTATCATCGGATGGCTCCCTGGGCTCGTCGGACATGGATAGTGATCCAGTCCCGACCGCCACCTCCCCTCATCCTGCCGGCGACACCGAGGTATTGTCTCAAGAGGCACCGGATCGAGGGGAGAAAGTCACGGAGGCACCTCAAGGCGACCTTCCGGACTCCGGGAGCCGAGGGGACGGGGCCCCCGAGAGCACCGAGTTCGGCCCTCAGCCGAACATCACGCCGGAACCTCCAGCGGTTCCAAGCTTGGGCAGGCGGCCTCCTCCTAAGATGGGCAAGACGCCTATGCCAGTGACCTTTGTAAATCCAGAGGCGCCGGACAATCTGCTGGAAGCGCTTCGCAGCGCTTCCATCGACGAGGAGCACCATACTATTATGAGTGCGGTGGTCCAGAAGGTTCAGTCCCCCAAGAGCGGGTTGACTGAAGCTTGTGCCAGCCTTCTAACAGGCTTTGAGGTAAGTTTTTTAAAATGTAGTAGAAATATTACCGCATAGACAGTAGCCCCTGATGCTTTGTTCGGTGTTCACAAAGAAAAGCCGAACAGAGGATCAAATAATATCACAGGAGTCTAATATTAGTATGTCAATATGCATATGCAGGCTTCGCTGCTGGCGTCCGCCGCACTGACTGCGGAGGTCGCCGTGCTGAAGCAGGACCTCGAGGGGTCCAGGAAAGAGCTCGGCCTTGTCAAGAGGCAGCTCGAGGAGAACAAGGGTAAGTAATACCCTGTCTATAGATATGTATATATAAAAGAAGACGCGATTGCAAAATGACAGGATCATCGTATATTTGCCAGGGGCCACGATCGGGGTGGCGACCCTGAAGCAAGCGCTAACCAAGGCCGAAGATAAAGCTGCCAAGGAGCGCACCGAGCGAGAGAAGCACGAGGCTCAGGTGGGCGAAGTGCAGCGAGAGCTCCCGGCTCTCGTGTCGAAGCACGAGGCGTTGGAGCTTGACTCAAAGACGCGGAAGTCTGAGCTTGCCGCGGCCCTCGAGAGCGCAAAAAATGCCAAGGCCGAAGCCCAAAAGGCCCTCCAGGAGATCGACGCAATGAAGAAGATAGCAGCAGGTAAGGCTTTCTATATGCAAAGCAAGCATGTAAAAGTAAATTACCGATTACTTACCCGAATCCAGAGCTCTCTAGGACCATTCGCAGATTTGCCCCGCGGCGTGTCCAATGCCGCACAATTTTACCAGGCCGAGGATGGAAGCTCAACGGAGAAGTTGTTCTGGTCTCAGTATGCTGAGGCCGGACACCCGGTGCCAATGAGCGACCAGCTGAAGCAGATGGTCGAGCTACATAAGGCGGCCGATCAGGCCATGAAGGGCTTTATAGTCTGGTTGTGGCCTGGCGACACCCTTCCGAACAGCTTCTTCGGCCTAGTAAGGCGGCTTGTGGATGCCTGCCCACGGCTGGAGGTCGTCAAGCGATCTGTCTGCATTGAAGGTGCACGCCGGGCTTTCGCCCGTGTGAAATTGCAGTGGGTCAAGCTAGACGCCGTGAAGCTGATCAAGGAGGGGTCACCGGAGGGCAAGGAGCACCGCCACCCCGAGATGTACTACGAGGGTGTTCTTCCGGGTGCCCGTCTCATAGCGGACGAGTGTTCAAAAGATGTAATACTTGAGTGAGACTTGCTCGTTTTATCCTGTATTTATGAAAACTTGTGTCATATGCACTATGCAACGCTTGTTTGAATTTAAAATATTACCTTCTGTTTGGCTGTTTATCCAATCTGAGAGATGGCTAGTCCTCGGCTTCTGCCCCCATGCCATGAGTGCTGGGGTGTTCGGGATAAACTTGAGCACTCTTGTTCCCATGTTTGGGTCCTTCGAGGGAGGTGCTCAGCACAGCGAACAAGGCAACCAGACTAATAATGCTTTATCACTCTCACTTAGCCATAGAATTCTATAATTTTAAATTTCAGCGAAGCCCCTGGTATTCGGAAGACCGAATTTGGGGCGCGATACACGCCTTTAAGCCGGACAGGGCCGGCCCCTCGCTCTAAGCGGCATAAGTCTTTCGGGACTCGAATACCTCGCCGAACAGCGACCAGTCTCTCGCCTTATCATGACAATCAGTTTTAGCTTTTTCTACTGAGGTGCTGAACCCAGCAGAACCAGGGCACAATCGCAGTAGTTCTCCTAGCGCTACCTTAGCCAATAGAGCGGAATGTAAGGTACCAAAACATAGGGGTCGGGCAAACCCAACATTTGACCAAAGACATGATTCGGGGCTGATGCATATAATGCTCTAAGTTCGGGGTGCCGTACTTGTGAAAGTGTTCGGACTTTTCACACCGTATTGTGGGGTATGTAAGCCCCTGGTGTATTGGCCGTACCAAAGTGTACGGTTGCAAGGCATCATTAATGAACACACACACACACACACACATATATATATATATATAACAAGAATGCAATAATAGTCGTAATGTCATGCATTGTTTATTCAAAAAAATTGCGTTAAAGCAGAGTGATACAGATAGTGCGATAAGTAAAGAGTAGGACTATGTCCGTTCCAAGGGCAAGCTGAGGAATGATATTAAATCGAATATTTTGCTTGTTACTGTAATCCACCTGGGAATTCCGTGGTATGACGTAGCTGTCTGCCTCCTTGGTTGCTGCATCATGTGTTCGACAATAGTGTTGCCAGACAGTGTTTCCAGAGATTAAGGTCCTGAAAAAAGGAAAAATAACCAAACGGGAAGCCCCTAGTGCGGTTTAAACTGCGTCTTGGGGCGTGCCGCAGTTGTGCCCCCCTCCCCACCTGTGCCCATGGTATTTTTAATGCATAATTATGTACGCCCGACACGAGTTTCGCCGTTGGGCTGGGATTGGGGTGGCCGCCATATTGCTACACGAGCTCCGATCGCGCCGGGCGGTCTATTTGCCGATTGCTCCGAGCGCGCTTGAAGGTGTCCGGGCTTTGAAGCACCGAACTAGTTGATTGCCTTGAGAGGCTGCTTTGCGCTTCTGTTGTGAGGGCCGCGGTGTGCTCCTCTGTTCGGAGAGAGCGCTCTGTGTTTCCATTGACTGTAATAACTCCGCGAAGTCCTGGCATCTTGAGCTTGAGGTATGCATAATGTGGTACCGCATTGAATCTAGCAAATGTGGTTCGCCCGAGTAGCGCGTGATAACCACTGCTGAACGGGACTATATCGAAGATTAACTCTTCGCTTTGGAAGTTATCCGGGGATCCGAAGACCACTTCTAGTGTAATTGAGACTGTGCAATGGGCCTCCACACCTGGAATGACGCCTTTAAAGGTCGTTTTGGTGGGTTTGATCCTTGAGGGGTCTATATCCATTTTGCGCACTGTGTCCTGATAAAGCAGGTTCAGGCTGCTCTCGCCATCCATAAGGACTCGAGTGAGGTGAAATCCGTCAATGATTGGGCCTAGGACCAGTGCGGCAAATCCTCCATGACGGATACTAGTGGGGTGGTCCCTGCGATCGAAGGTGATCGGACAAGAGGACCAAGGGTTGAACTTTGGGGCGACTGGCTCCAACACATATACATCCCTGAGCGCACGCTTCCGCTCCCTCTTGGGGATGTGGGTTGCGTATATCATGTTCACTGTCCGCACTTGCGGGGGAAACCTCTTCTGTCCTCCGGTGTGCGGCTGCCGGGGCTCCTCCTCGTCATTGCTATGTGGCCCCTTGTCCTTGTTTTCGGCAATTAACTTGTCGGCCTGCTTGAACACCCATCAATCCCTATTGGTGTGATTGGCTGGCTTGTCCGGGGTGCCGTGTATTTGACACGAGCGATCGAGTGTACGGTCCAAGCTGGACGGACCCGGCGTACTTTGTTTGAATGGCTTTTTCCGCTGACCGGGTTTAGAGCCTTTGAATCCGGCATTGACTACCGTATCCTCGGTATTTTCGCTGTTAATGCGATGCTTATGCTTGTTGCGACATGACCTGCTATTGCCGTCCTTGGTATCCGGGGTACCATGGTTCTTTGATATGTTATTACTGCAAGCCAGCCAGCTGTCTTCTCCCGCACAAAAGCGGGTCATGAGCGTCGTGAGAGCTGCCATAGATTTCGGCTTTTCCTGACCAAGGTGCCGGGGTAGCCACTCGTCTCGGATGTTGTGTTTGAAAGCTGCTAAGGCCTCTGCATCTGGACAGTCGACAATTTGATTTTTCTTTGTAAGGAACCGAGTCCAGAATTGCCTGGCTGACTCTTCTGGCTATTGAATTATGTGGATCAAGTCATCGACGTCTGGTGGTCGCACATAAGTGCCCTGAAAGTTGTCGAGGAATGTGGCTTCCAGATCTTCCCAACAGCTAATGGAGTCCGCTGGCAAGCTGTTAAGCCAATGCCGCGTTGGTCCTTTGAGCTTTAGTGGGAGGTATTTGATGGCGTGTAAGTCATCACCGCGGGCCATGTGGATGTGGAGGAGGAAATCCTCGATCCATACTGCGGGATCTGTTGTGCTGTCGTATGATTCAATATTTACAGGTTTGAAACCTTCTCGGAATTGATGTTCCATTACTTCGTCTGTGAAGCATAAGGGGTGTGTGGCGCCTCTGTATTGGGCTATATCGCGACGCAACTCGAATGGGTCTTGCCCGCTGTGTTCGGCCCGGCCAGATTTTCTTTTACTGTATCCGGCATGACGTTTATCGTCTCACAGAGTGGTGCGCCCTCGTGATCCGTAGATCGATCTTACATGCTTTGCTTTGTCCTCCAATATGTCTCGCAGGTCTGGCGTATCTCCCCATGCTTTTTTATTGAATGGCGTCGGGGTGGAGGCTGAGTTTTTGGCTGGAATGCCTCTCTATCGCGGCCACGAGGTGGCCGATCAGCCGTATCATACGCTTCTTCCTCCAGTCGGGGTAGTAACCTGCACTTTGGGTAATTCTTGGAGGGGCGCTCGAGTTTATATTCCTCGGCCGCGAGGACTTCAGTCCAGCTGTCAGCTAGCAGATCTTGATCAGCTTGAAGCTGCTGCTGCTTTTTCTTCAGGCTATTTGCCGTGGCCATAAGCCGGCGCTTGAAGCGCTCCTATTCGACGGGATCCTCTGGTACGACGAATTCATCATCGCCGAGGCTTGCCTCGTCTTCGGAGGGGCCATGTAATTGTCATCCTCCTCCTTTCTGTCTATCGCTCTCTCAGGAGGGCTGGCTCCTCCATCCTCCTGCTCTAAATCTTGCTGGAGGGGATTGTTGTTGTCTTCGTCACTATCCGGAGTGTTATTATCTCCTGTGCCAGTATCACCACTTTTGCTTTGGCGGGACTTAGACCGGCGCCGCTGACATCGGCGCTTGGGTTGCTTCTTGGAGGGGTCATCCTCCGTTGTCTCATCGCCATTGCCTTCTTTGGGTGTATCCACCATGTATATGTCATATGACGAGGTGGCTTTCCAGTTCCCTATAGGCGCTGGTTCATGTTCGTCTCCTACATCGTCGTCCATACCATCGATGTCTTCGGAGTCGAAGTCGAGCATGTCGGTTAAATCATCGACAGTGGCTACGAAGTGGGTGGTGGGTGGGCATCGAATTTCTTCGTCGTCCGCATCCCAATCCTGTTGGCCATAGTTCAGCCAGGGCTCTCCTGACAAAGAGAGAGACCTTAGTGAATTCAGAATGTCGCCAAAGGGCGAGTGCTGAAAGATATCCGCGGCAGTGAATTCCATGATCGGCGCCCAATCGGATTCGATTGGCTGGGGCGCGGACGGTTCGGAGTCCGGAAAAGAGTCCGACACCTTGGAGTCACGGGCTTCGCAGAGGATTAGGCTGGTGTTCGGCTCGATCACCGTTAAGACTGTAGCCCCTGAGGCGGTGTCTAGCCACCAGTCCTCGATTGGCGCAGTTGGCTCCGAGCTAAGGGTCGGAGCTGATGCGGGCGCGGCCTCTGGGGTACTGTTCGGCGGCAGAGCTAGGTCATACCCATCGTGACAGTGCGGCGCGCCTGGCTGTGGCTCGAATCCGTCGAAGATCAAGTCTCCGCGGATGTCGGCCGTGTAGTTCAAACTTCCAAATCTGACCTGATGGCCAGGGGCGTAGCTTTCAATCTGCTCCAGATGGCCAAGCGAATTAGCCCGCAGTGCAAAGCCGCCGAACACGAAGATCTGTCCGGGGAGAAAGGTCTCACCCTGGACCGCATCGTTGTTGATGATCGGAGGAGCCATCGGGCCTAAAGGTGATGACACAGAGGAACTCTCAATGAAAGCACCAATGTCAGTGTCAAAACCAGCGGATCTCAGGTAGGGGGTCCCGAACTGTGCGTCTAGGCTGGATGGTAACAGGAGGCAGGGGACACAATGTTTTACCCAGGTTCGGGCCCTCTTCATGGCGGTAAAACCCTACGTCCTGCTTGATTAATATTGATGATATGGGTAGTACAAGAGTAGATCTACCACGAGATCAGAGAGGCTAAACCCTAGAAGCTAGCCTATGGTATGATTGTATGTGGTGGTTGTTGTCCCATGGACTAAAACCCTTCGGTTTATATAGACACCGGAGAGGGTTAGGGTTACACAAGGTCGGTTACAAAGGAGGAGATATCCATATCCGTATTGCCTAGCTTGCCTTCCACGCCAAGTAGAGTCCCATCCGGACATGAGACAAAGTCTTCAATCTTGTATCTTCATAGTCTAACAGTCGACCAATGGAGATAGTTCGGCTGTCCGGAGACCCCCTAATCCAGGACTCCCTCAATGGGTGAACAAATTACTGCCGAGCAATTGATAGAAAAGCGCATAGTTATGAGAATATCTAGGCAATGATCATGAATATATGCATCATTTCCGTGTCAAGTAGATCAAAACGACCGCTATCCAGCATGCATCTAGAGTATTAAGTTCATAAGTACAGAGTAACGCATTAAGCAAGATGACATGATGTAGAGGGATAACTCAAGCAATATGATATAAACCCCATCTTTTTTATCCTCGATGGCAACAATACAATACGTGCCTTGCTGCCCCTACTGTCACTGAGAAAGGACACCGCAAGATTGAACCCAAAGCTAAGTACTTCTCCCATTGCAAGAAAGATCAATCTAGTAGGCCAAACTAAACCGATAATTCGAAGAGACTTGCAAAGATATCAAATCATGCATATAAGAATTCAGAAAAGAACCAAATAATATTCATAGATAATATTGTTCATAAACCCACAATTCATCGGATCTCGGCAAACACACCGCGAAAGAGTATTACATCGAATAGATCTCCAAGAACACCGAGGAGAACTTTGTATTGAGAATCAAAGAGAGAGAAGAAGCCATCTAGCTAATAACTATGGACCCGAAGGTCTATGGTAAACAACTCACGCTTCATAGGAGAGGCTATGGTGTTGATGTAGAACCCCTCCGTGATCGATTCCCCCTCCGACAGATCACCGAAAAAGGCCCCAAGATGGGATCTCACGGGTACAGAAGGTTGCGGCAGTGGAGAAGTGGTTTTCTGGCTCTCTGCGATTGATCTAGGGTATAAGAGTATATATAGGTGGAAGCAGTACGTCGGTGGAGCTACGAGGGGCCCACGAGGGTGGGGGGCACGCCCTCCTGCCTCGTGGCGTTCCAAACTTCAACTCCAATTCTTCTGGTTTGCTTTCGGTCCAAGAAAGATCATCGCGAAGGTTTCACTCCGTTTGGTTCCGTTTGGTATTCCTTTTCTGCGAAACTCTAAAATAGGCAAAAAAAACAGAAACTGGCATTGGGCCTCCGGTTAATAGGTTAGTCCCAAAAATAATATAGAAGAGCATATTAAAGCCCATTAAACATCCAAAACAAACAATATAATAGCATGGAACAATAAAAAATTATAGATACATTGGAGATGTATCACAGCATAACGGGCAGCGGGTGGCTGGGCGTGGGCGCCTGTGGTGGCGGACCCGGGCGTCGGGCGCCGGTGGCTAGAGGCCTCGGCGGATGGCGAAATGGCGGCGGGGCGAGCCTGGGCGGCCGGAGCGGCGAGCTACACGGCGGCGGTGGCGAACAGTGGCAGCGGGCGGGGCGCGTAGGCACTGGCAGGGGGCTCGAGATGCGGTCGGCGCGCGGCTAGTGCGGGCGGGCAGCGACGGCCGATTTTGGCACAAGGGGGAGCAACAAAGCAGTGGCGGCAACCGATCCGGCGAGCGCGCAGGGGAGCAGCAGCGGAGTGGCGGGTGTTGGTGTCAAAACCAGCAGATCTCGGGTCGGGGGTCCCGAACTGTGTGTCTAAGGATCAAGGGTAACAGGAGGTAGGGGACACGATGTTTACCCAGGTTCGGGCCCTCTTGATGGAGGTAAAACCCTACGTCCTGCTTGATTGACTTTCATAAGTATAGGGGTTACAAGAGTTGATCTACCACGAGAACATAATGGCTAAACCCTAGATGTCTAGCCTGTATGATTATCACTGCCTCTATGGACTAAACCCTCCGGTTTGTATAGACAATGGAGGGGACTAGGGTTATACAAAGTCGCTTTACAGAGAAAGGAATCTTCATATCTGAATGCCAAGCTTGGCATCCATGCAAAGGAGAGTCCCACCCGGACATGGGAGAACGTCTTCTATCTTGTATCTTCGCAGCCCATTAGTATGGCCCATGTTACATAGCCCGGACGCCCGAGAATCCCCTAATCTAGGACTCCCTCAGTAGCCCCTGAACCAGGCTTCAATGACGATGTGTCCGGCACCCAGATTGTCTTTGGCATTGCAAGACGGGTTCCTTCTCCGAATACTCCAAAGTAGTTGACCGTCAAGAACTATGTTCGTATCTGTTTTAACAGTCACAATATCGCGGCCGCAAGGGCATAATACTTAATCCAAAAAACACAATATGTCTTTACTGACATCTTTTGCTGGCGAGATGTTACGTCTGGCCTCTTTATTATTTTGAATCACTTTTCAATCTCCTGTTTCGCGTTTCGAGCGCAGTCTCCGGCGACACGTCTTGTCAAAATAGAGATCGTGCCCCCTTATCGCAAGATCTCCATCAATACGGGCTTGGGTAATCCAACCGTGCCGTTCGCACGACCCCTTGGGAATAGGAAAGTTTTAAGGCTCGTGGGGGGACGCTCTGTATTCACTGCCTTTATAAGGAGATAAGAATCCACCTATTCACCCCACGCCTTCTTCTTCCTCGGCCCATCCGCCCTCAAGCTCCAGAGTCCATTCTTCGATTCCTTCCATCCCTAGAGAACATTCAAGTCATGTCCGGATCAGGAGCGCATGGCAAGTGGATGGCCTCCTCTGTCACGGAGGAGAACATCAAGGGGCTCCGGGAAGCGGGGTACTTGGCCAAGGAAATCTCCCACCGGCTTCCGGCCAAGAAGCAGATCGTCCCTACTCCGAAGCCCCATGAGAGGGTTGTATTTATCCCCATTTCCTCCACTGATTAGGGTTTCCCCTCCATCCTTTCGTCCGTGGCCTTATGTTTTACTACGAGCTAGATTTCCATGATCTAGCTCCGAATTCCTTCCTCAACATTTTGGTGTTCATCATCGCATGTGAAGCATTCCTCCGCATCCTTCCCCACTTCGACCTATGGCTCAAGGTCTTCAATGTGAAGCCAAAAGTGGTGGATGGTCAACACGCGGAGTGCGGTGGCGCCATGGTGAGCAAACATCCCAACGTCACTTGGCCGAAAGGCACCTTCGTGGAGACCGTGAAGGAGTGGCAGCAGGGGTGGTTCTAGGTCACGGGACCCCGTGACTCCACATGGGCTGCTCCTCCCGAGTTCAAGTCCGGGCCTCCACTGCGGCTGACATCCTGGCTCAACAAGGGCCTGGACTGGGCGTCATCCGATGAGGTGACGATGTTGCATAAGTGCATCAAGAGTATGGTAGACAAGGGTACTAGACTGGCCAGCGTAATCCAGGTTATGCTCTTTTGCCGAATTCTCCCCTGCCAAAACCGGACTCAGCACATGTGGGAGTTCAACCCGGCCGGTCCCCGGACCCTACAGCGATTCTTTGGCACGGAGCATAAGATATGTGGAAGCTGTTGTTCAAGGCCCAAAAGACGTGTCCAGAAACGACTGAAGATCTCGGTCTCGACTGTACCCACGCATCGTCTCCCATGAGTTTTTATGATGACTTTATTATTTGCAAATCCAAGGGGCTCACCAAGCTTTCCATTCTTCTCATAGGGCTGGACGAACAAGGTGGAGCGGATTTACTATCCGCCTCCGCTACCCGAAGACCCAACCATCCCTCTTCTAACGAGGATGCTGGTTCCGGCGCCATAGCAGGCGCCGGAAAAGCGGGCCAAGATGAAGGGCAAGGAGGCCAAAAGCGGCCTTCGCCGTAAAGGTGCTTCGGACGTAGTGTCCGAAGACACTAATACCCACTCCTCCCCTAATGAAGATGAAGGGGAGGAGGAAGAGAGTAAATCTCCCCTTAAGAGGGGGAAGAAGAAAAGGGGGCTCCGGCGGATCTGGAGGCGGAGGCGTCCATGAAAGGGAGAATCTCCCTCGCAGATGACTCCGAATCGGACGCCGATGAATGGCGCCCCAGGCGCAAGCCCTTGGCTGGATCGTGAGTACCCCAAAGGCACTTGTACGTAAATATATATCCGGCTTTCTGATTTGTGATCTTAATGTACTGTATTACGTGCTGCAGTCCGGCCCGTGTCCTCCCCCAACAATGCTCATCTTCGGGGAATTCGCTGGATCTAAAAGTGATGGACATCGGGTCGCCTTTGCTGGCCTCCTCCCCTAAAGCTACAGATAACACCGAAGTGTTGTCCTGAAGGACCCTTCCGGGCCAGGGGAATGTGCGGGGAACTGCCACGGCGGCGCCAGATGGCGATATCATTGCTACCGGAAACATGGGGGAATCGTCCCCCATGCAGACTGATGGCGGGGGCCATGTACAATTCGGGCCCCAACCGAATGTTATTTCGGAGACCTATATGGTCTCGGAATCAAGCGGGCAACCTCCTTCGAAAGAAGGGGGTGCACAAATCCCACCGGCAACCTCTGTCAATCCGGAGGCGCCGGATACCCTGATGGAAGCACTTCAAAGTGCTATCATTGTAGAAGGAGGCCAAAAGGGTTCGGTCCGCCAAAAGCAAATTGAATGAGGCCTATACTAGCCTTCTGAGAGGCTTTGAGGTACATAATATAATACCTTCTGTCTATATGAAAAACGTGTATGTGTATAGATAGTAGCCCCTGAGACTCTGTTCGGTATTCACAAGGAAAGGCTGAACAGAGGATCTAATGTCTCAATCAGGAGTTTAACACACATATCTATTTGAACCAATCAGGCTGCGACGCAGGCATCAGCTACCGAGGCTGCCGAAGCGTCTGAGCTGAGGCAGAAGTTAGCGGAAAAGCAAGGTATGTGAAACCAAAAATGCTTTAAAAATAATATAAGCAATACTTTGCCATCTGAATGAGTCTTATAATTTTGCTCATAGCTAACGCGTTTGAGGTCGATACCCTCAAGAGTGCGCTGGCCGAGGCCAAGAAAGAGGCGAAGGAGGAACGAGCCGCTCGCCTAAGACATGAGTCAAGGGTGGAGGAACTCTAGCAAGAGCTCAAGGATGCTATAAGAAAATGTGAGTCCTTAGAGCATTAAGTGTCAGATCTAAAATCTGAGCTTGCAAAGGCCCTACAAAGTGCTCAAGAGGCCCGGACTGAGGCCCAAAATGCCTGCCGGGAGATCCAGGAGGTGAAGCAAATTGTGGCTGGTAAGGCCTTTAACATGTAGAGCAGATTTGTGAGGAAAAAATACATCTTACCGAGTAGGGTTTGGAGTTCTCCGGGAGCATTTGCATACCTGCCCGGAGTGTTGCCGATGCTTTGGAGTTCTTCCGAGCTGAAGAGGGGAGCTCGACGGAAAAGTTATTTTGGTCGCAGTACCTTGTGCCCGAACATCCTCTACCCCTTAGCGATCAGCTGAAGCAGTTGGACGAACTGCATAGGGTGGC
Organism: Triticum aestivum; assembly: GCF_018294505.1. Taxonomy (NCBI): domain Eukaryota; kingdom Viridiplantae; phylum Streptophyta; class Magnoliopsida; order Poales; family Poaceae; genus Triticum; species Triticum aestivum. The sequence goes on from NC_057794.1 coordinate 464,571,865, forward strand.
CGGATTGGCCATGAGTGATTTTGTAATCCGCATGTGGCTCGTCGAACCCATACCCAGCAGCTACTTCGGGCTCATGAAGCGATTGGTTAGTGCTTGCCCCCGGCTTGATGCCGTGAAGCAGTTAGTCTGCATCAAAGGTGCGCGGATGGCCTTTGCCTGTGTTAAAATGTAGTGGGCGAAGATGGACGCCGTCAAGCTCGCAACCGAGGGACCGCCCGTAGGCAAAGAGCACCGCATGCCGGAGCGGTATTTTGTTGATGTCCTAGAAGGATCCCGCATTATAGAGGGCCAGTGTTCGAAGGACATCATTTTTGAATGAATGAGTCCTATGTTGTCCGATCCTGTATTATGAAACAAGGCTTATGTATGATATGTTGCTTGCTTTATTTTAAATATTGTCCTCCTGTGCGGCCGTTTACGATATCTGAGTGTTGGCCAGTCGTCGGCTTCAGCCCCCACATAGGTTGTACGGGGGTGTTCGGTATAGCACCTAAACACACTTGACCCAGTGTCTTGGTCTGTGAAGGAGGTGTTAGTGCAGTGAACCAGACAATCAGACTATATGGCTTTATCACTCTCACTTAGCCATAGGAGTTTTATAATGGCAGTATAGGCGCAGCCCCTAGTATTGTTCGGTTATCCGAACTTGAGCACTGTGGGTGCCCGGCCGATTGAAGGCCAGCCTGTCATGTAATGCGGAAAAAATCACAAGAGATTTATACTTAGTCACCGAATAGCTGACCACCTCTCGCTACATCATGACAGTGAGTTTTTGGCTTTCTCTACTAAGGTGTCTGTCCAGATGAACTGGAAACACAATCGTAGTAGTTCTCCCTTTACTACCCTAGCCGAATAAGCGAAACGTAAGGTAGTAACCACAGGAGCCAGGCAACCCAACTATTGACCAAAGACATGATCCGGAGCCGATGCATATAATGCTATATTTCGGACACCGAATTGCACTGTGAAAGGGTTTTGACTTTGATTATTTTAAAATAACGTGCGTGGCTCAATAGAGCCCCTGGCGATTTAAGTCGTACCGAGGTGTACATGACAATCGGACAAAAACATGGAGACACAGATTAAGAAATAGGCCAATACCTCATATGTTGGGCTAGAAACTGTTTCCATTATAGTCTGGTTGATACGTCAAAACGTATTGGTACAAGTAGTGCAGTAAGCCACAAGGCTATTTTACATGCCAAGCACAGGGGAAGTGTTGGGGAACGTAGTAATTTCAAAAATTTCCTACGCACATGCAAGATCCATCTAGGTGATGCATAGCAATGAGAGGGGGAGAGTATGTCTACGTACCCTCATAGACCAAAAGCGGAAGCGTTATGAAATGCGGTTGATGTAGTCGAACGTCTTCGCGATCCAACCGATCAAGTACCGAACGCACGACACCTCTGCGATCTACACACGTTCAACTCGGTGACTTCCCTCGTACTCTTGATCCAGTTGAGGCCGAGGGAGAGTTTCGTCAGCACGACAGCATGATGACGGTGATGATGAAGTTACTGACACAGGGCTTCACCTAAGCACTACAACGATATGACCGAGGTGGAATTCTATGGTGGGAGGCACCGCACGTGGCTAGACAATCAACTTGTGTGTCTATGGGGTGCCCCCTCCACCGTATATAAAGGAGTGGAGGAGGGGAGGGCCGGCCCTCTCTATGGCACGCCCAAGGGGGGATTTCCTACTCCTAGTAGGAGTAGGTTTCCCCCTTTCCTAGTCCATGTAGGAGAAGAAGGAAGGAGAGGAGAGGAAGAAGGAAAGAGGGGGGCACCGCCCCCTCCCTAGTCCAATTCAGACCAGCCCATGGGCGGCGCGCGGCCACCCCTTGAGGCCCTTCTCTCCTTTCCCATATGGCCAATTAAGGCCCATTACTTCCTCCAACGAATTCTCATAACTCTCCGGTACTCTGAAAAATATCCGAATCACTCGGACCATTTCCGGTGTCCGAATATAGCATTCCAATATATTCATCTTTACGTCTCGACCATTTCGAGACTCCACGTCATGTATGTGATCTCATCCGGGACTCTCAAGAACCTTCGGTACATCAAATCACATAACTCATAATACAAATCGTCATCGAACATTAAGTGTGCGGACCCTACGGGTTCGAGAACTATGTAGACATGACCGAGACACATCTTGGGTCAATAACCAATAGCGGAACTTGGATGCTCATATTGGCTCCTACGTATTCTACGAAGATCTTTATCGGTCAAACCGCATAACAACATACGTTGTTCCCTTTGTCATCGGTATGTTACTTGCCCGAGATTCGATCGTCGGTATCCTCATAACTAGTTCAATCTCGTTACCGGCAAGTCTCTTTACTTGTTCCATAATGCATCATCCCACAACTAACACATTAGTCACATTGCTTGCAAGGCTTATAGTGATGTGCATTACTGAGAGGGCCCAGAGAAACCTCTTCGACAATCGGAGTGACAAATCCCAATCTCGACTTATGCCAACTCAACAAACACCATCGGAGACACCTGTAGAGCATCTTTATAATCACCTAGTTACGTTGTGACGTTTGATAGCACACTAAGTGTTCCTCTGGTATTCGGGAGTTGCATAATCTCATAGTAATAGGAACATGTATAAGTTATGGAGAAAGCAATAGCAATAAACTAAACGATCATAGTGCTAAGCTAACAGATGGGTCAAGTCAATCACATCATTCTCTAATGATGTGATCCTGTTCATCAAATGGCAATTCATGTCTATGGCTAGGAAACTTAACCATCTTTGATCAACGTGCTAGTGAAGTAGAGGCATACTAGTGACACTATATTGTCTATGTATAGACACATGTACTAAGTTTCCGGTTAATACGGTTCTAGCATGAATAATAAACATTTATCATGATATAAGGAAATAAATAATAACTTTATTATTGCCTCTAGGGCATATTTCCTTCAGTCTCCCACTTGCACTAGAGTCAATAATCTAGTTCACATCGTCATGTGATTCAACACCAATAGTTCACATCTTTATGTGATTAGTTCACATATTCATGTGACTAATACCCAAAGGGTTTACTAGAGTCAATAATCTAGTTCACATCGCTATGTGATTAACACCCAAAGAGTGATCATGTTTTGCTTGTGAGAGAAGTTTAGTCTTCGGGTCTGCAACATTCAGATCCGTATGTATTTTGCAAATTTCTGTCTACAATACTCTGCACGGAGCTACTCTAGCTAATTGCTCTCACTTTCAATATGTATCTAGATCGAGACTTAGTATCATCTAGATCGGTGTCAAAATCTTGCATCGACGTAACTCTTTACGACGATCTCTTTTATCACCTCCATAACTGAGAAATATTTCCTTATTCCACTAAGGATAGTTTTGACCACTGTCCAGTGATCCACTCCTGTATCACTATTGTACCCTCTTGCCAAACTTATGGTGAGGTACATAATAGGTCTGGTACACAGCATATCATACTTTGTAGAACCTATGACTGAGGCATAGGGAATGACTTTTCATTCTCTTTCTATTTTTTGTCGTGGTCGGGTTTTGAGTATTTACTCAACTTCACACCTTGCAACACAGTCAAGAACTCCTTCTTTGACTGTTCCATTTTGAACTACTTCAAAATCTTCTCGAGGTATGTACTCATTGAAAATATATCAAGCATCTTGATCTATCTCTATAGATCTTGATGCTCAATATGTAAATAGCTTCACCGAGGTCTTTCTTTGAAAAACTCCTTTCAAACATTCCTTTATGCTTTCTAGAAAATTCTACATTATTTCCGATCAACAATATGTCATTCACATATACTTATTAGAAATGTTGTAGTGCTCCCACTCACTTTCTTGTAAATACAGGCTTCACCGCAAGTCTGTATAAAACCATATGCTTTGATCACTTTATCAAAGCATATATTCCAACTCTGAGATGCTTGCACTAGTCCATAGATGGATCGCTGGAGCTTGCTTACTTTGTTAGCACCTTTAGGATCGACAAAACCTTCTGGTTGCATCATATTCAACTCTTCTTTAAGAAATCCATTAAGGAATGCATTTTTGACATCCATTTGCCAGATTTCATAAAATGCGGCAACTGCTAGCATGATTCGGACAGAATTTTAAGCATCGATACGAGTGAGAAAATCTCATCGTAGTCAACAACTTGCACTTGTCGAAAAGATTTTTGCGACAATTCGAGATTTGTAGATAGTAACACTACTATCAACATCCGTCTTCCTCTTGAAGATCCATTTATTCTCAATGACTCACCGATCATCGGGCAAGTCAATCAAAGTCCATACTTTGTTCTCATACATGGATCCCATCTCAGATTTCATGGCCTCAAGCCATTTTGCGGAATCTGGGCTCATCATCGCTTCCTCATAGTTTGTAGGTTCGTCATGGTCTAGAAACATGACTTCTAGAATAGGATTACCGTACCACTCTGTTGCGGACCGTACTCTGGTTGACCTACGAGGTTCGGTAGTAAGTTGATTTGGAGTTTGATAATCATCATCATTAGCTTCCTCACTAATTGGTGTAGGAATCACTGGAACTGATTTCTGTGATGAACTACTTTCCAATTCAGGAGAAGGTAAAATTACCACATCAAGTTCTACTTTCCTCCCACTCACTTCTTTCGCGAGAAACTCCTTCTCTAGAAAGGATCCATTCTTAGCAACAAAATATCTTGCCTTTGGATCCGTGATAGAAGGTGTACCCAACAGTTTCTTTTGGGTATCCTATGAAGACGCACTACTCCGATTTGGGTTCGAGCTTATCAGTTTGAAACTTTTTCACATAAGCATCGCAGCCCCAAACTTTAAGAAATGACACCTTTGGTTTCTTGCAAACCATATGTCAGGACCCCGATCCTAAGTCACACCGATCTAGCATGTAACACATCATATCACTTTGCGGCCTCACGCACGGTATTCCCACGGGTGCCACCTTACCTGGCCCGGGACCGTTTGCGCCTTTTGGCTCACGTATATGATAGTGTCGCTAGCATCCATATGACAAAGAATCCGGGCTGACATGGCTAGTCGTAAACCCAAAGTGGCACAAACTTACAGGGACAGGCATCCATGACCCAACATCGAACGTGTCGGTCATCAGCGAGTGAATCCAGGCTGTAGCACTGGGCTAGCAGGACTCTGGTGAACCAGGCTGTAGCGGGCTAACAGGACTCCGGTATTCATCGCGTGACATTTCCCCGAAGGGACAGACACATGAACGAAGAAGGACACATGCTGGCTAGCCTAAGTGTTCCGGAGCAGTAGCAAGCTACCATGGCTCAGTGGAAACACTAGGAGACATTTCCCAGTAAGAGAGGCTACCAAGGATAAACAACTAGGTTGTCAGATCCCACACATACCAAGCATTTCAATAACATACACACAATATGCTCGATATGTGCAATACAACATGGCATCACAAAATGACTCTACGACTCAAGTAGTTATTCAATAGGCTCCGAGGAGCGAGATATTACAATCATGGGTCTCATGACCCAACAATCAGAGCATACAAGTCAAAGCACATGCGGAAGCTTAACATGTCTGAGTACAGACATCTATAAATGAAAAAGGCTGAGAAGCCTGACTATCTACCAGATGCTGCCGAGGGCACAAGATCGTAGCTGAGGTAACAAGCTAAACGTCGAAGTCCACACGGTACTACTAGCGAGACTGAAGTCTCTCTGCAAAACATAAAATAGGCAAACATGAGTACAAATGTACCCAGCAAGACTTACATCAGATCTATCTACATATGCATCATTATCAACAAGGGGGTGGTGGGGTTTAACTGCAGCAAGCCAACTTTGACTCGGTGGCTAACCTGAACTACGACTGCAAGTAACTCTTTTGAGGTGGCGCACACGAGTCCACATATTCACCATATCAATACACCACTATGGATCCGCTCCCGTCTCCCTACGAGAACGCCATCCATAGCACTCACGCTTATCTTGCGAATTTTAGAGTATCCACTTACACTTGTCTATGAACTGTACAAGGGGTCCAAGTTTCCATATCCGAGGAATCCGGCTATTCGAATAGATGATGTTAACCCTGCAGGGGTGTACTTCTTCACACACGCTCCCGCCACTTACCGCCCTGTACACGTCATGTTGCAACTCCTGGATAGAGATCATGTTGATTAATAAGTCGAGAGGGGTCGAGTTACCGGAACCCAATGTGTGGTAGTAACTGGTCATGGATCACAAACACAGAACTCAGTTCCTGAGGACGGCTGCAATGAGACAACCCACCATGTACTCCTACATGGCCTCTCATCGCTACCTCTACCAAATCGTGTTCACACACTTAGCTCACACACAGTAGGACATGTTCACACGCCTCTGATTCATCCCCGATGAATCAGACCTGACTCAACTCTAAGCAGTAGCAGGCATGACAAACAAGCATGAATGAGTAGGCACATCAGGGCTCAAACAACTCCTACTCATGCTAGTGGGTTTCATCTATTTACTGTGGCAATGACAGGTCATGCAAAGGATAAAGGGGTTCAACTACCGTAGCAAGTAACAAATATGTCGTCGTTGTCCTAATGCAGTAAAAGAGAGCAGGAGCGAGAGAGTGGGATTTTATCGGAATGAACAAGGGGGTTTTGCTTGCCTGGCACTTCTGAAGATAATATAGCTCTTCGTCAGTGTCATCGATCACATTGCCGGTACACGTCTACCAAGAGGGGACAATTACCAGCAAACAAGGAAAAACACAATCAATGCAATGCGACAATATGATGCATGCTATGACATGACAATATGAATGTGTTTTGGGCTAATGCACTTAGCTATGATTTAAATGAAGTTGGTTTGAATACATGATTCAAATTCCAACTCCATATATGATTATTTAAATGCCCTTTATTTGTTTTGTCCAAAACAGAGGACAAACATTGTTCAAACATGCATGAAAATGGTACAGATGGATTCCTTGAATTTTTCTGATAATTTTTCATATATAAAACATTTAATTTGGAGTTACGGTTAATTTTCTATGATTTATTGAAGTTTTAGCTATTTCTGGAATTTCCTGATTATTATAAAATAAACTGAATTCCAGAAAAGGAATATTGCGTCAGCATGACCTCACCCTGACGTCATCAGGTCAACAGGGCGGGTCTAGGTCAAACCTGACGTGTGGGGGCCACACGTCAGTGACACAGGGCTAGTTAGTGTCAATGACAGGTGGGGCCGGGTCAAAGGCCACGTCAGCGCGGTCAAAGCCGACGCGTGGGGCCACTGCAATTAGATTAAACCTAATCAATTTTAGTTAGCCGGTTAGTTAGGCGGTGGGGCCCGGCTGTCTGTGACACGATGCGGTGGTTAGTGGCTAATTAAGCCAGCCACGTCAGCTGGCCGGAGATTAGCCGGCGACGACCACAGTTCGCGGCGGCGTCCGCGTCGGGATTGCGCTACAGGCCATGGTTTGGGGCGCGGGGAGCATCTACGGGGAGCTGGCGGAGTGGCGCTTCCAGTGGTGGAGGCGGCTGGAGCGGAGGTGGCCGGAGTTGAGCACGGCGTCGACCTCGGCGGCGGCCGGAGCTCGGGCGAGCTCGGGGTCGGTGTTAGGGAGCACGGCAGGAGGAGCTGGGGCGTGCTACGGACTCCTAAGGTCGCGGTGAGCACGACGGTGGGCTCGGAAACGAGCTGCGGTGGCTGTGGCCACGGCCACGCCATGGCCGGCGGCGAGAAGCTCTCGGCCGCGGTGGAGAAAGAAGCTAGGGGATGAGCGCGAGCTTGAGAGAAGGGGGAAGAGGAAGAGGGGCTCACAGTGGATCGAACGGAGGGGTCGGCAAGCTCGGGGAAGCTTCTGCGACGGCGAATTTACGACGGCGATCTCCGGGCACCGGGGATGAGGGAGACGGCGTGGGCGGCGATGCAGGGCTCCCGCAGCCGAACGGGCTGGCGTAGACGATGCAGGAGACGATGGCAGTTCTTCTGGGCTTATCGACAGGGCGAGGGGTGGCCAGTGGCCACGGTGGTTGCGAGCGACGTCGGCGGCGGCTCTCGGTCATGGGGGGGGGAAGCAGAGGAGCGAGGGGGAGGGAGGTCCAGAGAGCGAGGGAGAAGTGAGAGGGGGTCGGGGAGGCGCGTGGCGTCACCGGGGCGTCGAGGAGGAGCCAGGCAGGCTGGGAGGGAGGAGGTGGCCGGGGCGCGTGGCCTGCGCGCGCCATCGAGCAGCTTCGGGGCGAGGGGGAGGAAGACGACAGGGGGAGAAGCGGCGGTGGTGGGCTGGGCCAGGCCTCAGCCATAGTGCCGGGCCAGGCGGGCTGAGAGGTGAGCGCCAGGTAGTCCTTCTGCTCTCTCTTTCTTTCTCTTTTCTATTTTCTGCAGTTTGTTTTGATTTAGTTTTAGACACTAAATCATTTTTTTTATAAATTCTGTAGGTTTTTATGTGGCTTGCTAAAATATATACAAAGCCACTCACAAACTTCCAGAATTATTGGAGTCATATTTAATATATATTAAATATAAATCCAAAGCAAATAGTTATTGGATTAATTCAAATGGCCAAAATAATTATCTCTGTGACTCCAAAAATATTGGTTTGAATTTTACCTCATACCAATATTTCTATGGAATAACAGGAACATTTTCTTGGACTCATTTGAGAAGATTTAAATGTTGGTTATTTTTAAAGGTTTCCTGAGGCTTTTTTTTTGAAAATTCCTCAATTCAAATTTCATTTGAATTTAAACATGATGCACACATGGAAGCAAGCATAGGTCAGGCCAGAACTAGGGATGTGACAACTCACCCCCACTAAACAAGAATCTCGGCCCGAGATTCAAGTGTAGGGTAAGACGATGGGGAACGCAACCTAACACAACCTTCACGATCCAGGTTGCACGCCAAATGAATGTTGATTCAATCACCATCTTTATCTTGATGTCTTGCTCCGAGAACTCCAACCAACATGACATCAGGAGCAAAAGGACAACTCCGGAAGAATCGATCTTCTCGAAGATCAAACAACTCAGGATGAACTCATGGGATGAGACATTGTCACATTTCTCGAGCTGAGACATGAAGCATACATCTGAGGAAATGGAGTGGAACAGACGACGAGGGTTCACTAGGTAGACAACAATTCCACACCTAAGAAGGTGGTAAACGATTGTCAATGTAGCGAGGAGTTGAGTTGCCATGATACCACGACGAAACATCCTGGAGGAGGGTGATTCGTAGATTATTACCTTAAGTGGCAAAAAGAATTACCTTTGATATAGAGATCATTGAGATTCTCTATATCAGCCTAAGGCAAATCACAGCAATCGATTGGCGGGGGTCGGTAGAATAGCATACTCGGACTTGGATGACGTGGATTACCTTGTTGAAGACAACGTAATGGATGATTTTGCTTACCACCGGAAATGGAAGAGACCCATGGTAGAATGGCACAATGGCGGTGCAAGCTGGGAACAGAATGCAAATGCTGGGAATGATTCTGGTAACTGGGGAAGAACCCAACAATAGAGAGTGAATTCATTGTTTGAAAAGGTCATAGCATTGCCGAGGAAACTGAGAGCACTATACGGTTAATGCCGACGATCAAACCTAGCACTTGCGCGTGCTCTCAAGAACTTGAGCAATTCCATAATCATCAAGGTTTTACCAATACCCGTGTCAAGGGTCCGGTAACACAACTTACTACCATGATGAATGGTGATGGATGATGCAGATGCAAAGGAAGATAACACTTTCTCAGATTTCACCCTAGCAATGCCAAGGAAAGAAAATCTGGATGATCGACCGAGAGACATTTAGCACTCCGCTTCTAATGTTCTCCTTGATGTGCTAGTGTAACCCATTCATAGAAATGGTCTGGTATCTAGAACATCAAGTAAAGGTCGGACTTCGGGAGCACAAGAATCCATAAGGAATAACTACGAAGGTAAATCCTGCGAAATCCTTATGGGGAGGTGGCCAACTTCCTCAATCAAGATACTACAATAATGGGTCTTCCGGCTGGGTGTGTTGGCCACGACATCCACCTTACCGGTTATCGAGGGGCCAATATTATAGTTCTTGGGAAATGTTCCAACCATCATATCTGCCTGAGATTCAGATCTGGTTGGTGTCAGAATATTCCAGACCCATCGAGTCTAGGAAGAAGAACGAAAGTTTGCAACACAAATCAACGAGATGACGTTGCGAGATTCTCGGGGAATGAACTACGATAGTAAGCTCCAAAACATGAGCTGGTTCTGCTACAAACATGTGAACACGCTGTCCTAGACAAGCATGACCACATGGTAGTCTTATAATAAAACACTGCCGAGTTCTGGTTGGGAACCATCATCGAGGATATCAAAGTTCTTTCATAAGTCCGGATTAGCTCTTATGAAGATACTCCTTCTCCTTGAACAAATCAATTAGTGGCTTGGGGTGCTACGAAATACATATGGAATGAAGATGATCAGTCTAACAGACCACAGAATTCTTCGCACGTGCATGACTGACTTGGGATGATTCTAGAGGAAGCAAAAATAGACTTTCTCGAATTCACGGCGGCAACTTACATCAAATGCACGTGAATCAAAGGAAGTCAGTTCTTTCATCCAAACACATACTTCATGAACGGGGCATGAAGAATATGCTTACACAAGTTTCCAACACTAGGTTAATGTTCAGCAAAATTATGGAGAAGACAAGGATGTTGTCGATGGGCTCAACAACAATTCATCCAAGTTTCCATATAAAAGAAATTCCATAGTTAAGTGAACACAGTGATAGCATTGATCAGACCAAAAGATGTAATGGTGTATGCTCGAGGAAATCCACGAGTAAGACAACATTACGAACATCGTTGGTTCTGACTTGATTTGAGGATAGCCCATACTCAAATCAAAATTTTGGTTAGGACGATAAGTCCAGCAATTGATCGCGAGGATCAATCAATGAAGACATCACCTTTCTTCAACACACACTACACAAGAATATCCCTTTGGAACGAACTAAGTCAGGCAAGCTTTTATCTTCCAACTCTCCAAGTTGTTGTCTAGCTTAACCAACTAGCTCAGGGATATCTAACACCGATCCTTGGAGAGAAGGTGGTTCACAAGAAACCAACTTGATCACGAGCTCAACATAACAGTCAAGGGACAACCTGGTAATACTTTCGAGAATATATTCGGAAAATCACGAACCACCGGTATGTTACTAAGCTCGAGAACAATCTCGCTTTTGAGGGCAAGACGATATGATCAAATGAGTGAGGACTTGACAAGATCCTAACTCATCAATCGAAGGGTGCACCGGAAGATGGACAAGGTAGCACGATCAATCTTAGAATGATGATTCAAGAACAAACACGTTAAGAATGAGGTTATTGTCCTTTTAACTACCAAGCAACAAGGTTGCTAGGAGTATTGATTTCACACATCACGATTCACTTGTCGGCACTCTGGTTGCAACAACACGGAAGCGAGAAATGAAAATGATGGCGAGAGGTATCACTACGTCAAGAATTCACAAGGGCTGGAGCAATTCTCATGAAAATCCTGACATAAAGGGGGTGATACTCCAGGGTAGAACAGAACCAAAAGCTGAATTAGCAATTTGATCTGCGGAGCACAACTTCTTTGACCCAATCCTGGATATGGAAGAGGTACTGGAGTTTGTTTCTCCTAGTCATTCCGCGATAGAATGGCTTGACGGACCACAAGAGTAATAGGCATCGATAAACGAACGCACGCATACTCTTGACTATCAATTGATAGACGAAGATCAGTAGACAACTAAAGAGGGACAACTCAAAGGAACATATAACTTTCTGAGTTGTGGATGCATAGATTAGTATGTCGAACCAAGTTCAACATAATTCTTCCGGATAACCCATGCAGAAAGGTTGAGCTGGCAGAGTCACAATATAGCATGGAGAACTCATCGAGAGCACTCTTGTTGTCATCTTTTGGTTCAGAAGAACTCCTGCCAAGAATGGTTCATGGTAATTGGAAGAAGGATGTACCACGAACCTCGAGGACTAATGCAAAGGTTACTAATATCCTAGAGGAACTAGCAAACACTATCAACATGAAGTAAGTAGAGTGAATCTCGGGTTCAAAACCCAGGAGTAGAATACCTACTACTAAGTAGCATCACGGAATGCTTTCGAGAATAAAGGCCAGAATCATCACACTAGGACACAAATCATGGCTAGACCACTAGATGATCCCCTGAGACATCTAGGGTCATAATAATAACTCCAACATAAATGTCAAGGCAATAGAATACCTCAACTCAACAATTAGTGTGATTGAGCTGGCATAAAGGAACATCGAAACCAGAGGGAAAGGATTTTGCAAATGCATCAGACTATTTAGAAACCTGGGATGACTCGGACAACATAACGGCTGTAAATGCTCAGAAAAGATTTGAGACATTCACAAAAATGGTGGCATAACCACTCAGAAGCACAATATCAAGGTTTCGAGATCAACAGTTAACATACAGAAGTCGTAGGAGCTGAACTCAAGCTTAAATCCAGCAATCTATAAGTCTACGGATAAGTAACACGTGATCCTGATAGAAAGAGGAGATAGCCTAGTTCCTTAACCCCGTAGAAGAGAAGATGATGACTCAGATCAGAGGGCCATGAGGTATAAGGAGTAAAAGAGCCTTACGTTCCATCCCACAATCAATTCCCTTATATAACTAAAGAATTTCTAGACTCAACTTTGACCAGTTTGGCTTGGTAATCCTACAGGAAGTCAAGCTCTGATACCAACGCTGTCAGGACCCCGATCCTAAGTCACACCGATCTAGCATGTAACACATCATATCACTTTGCGGCCTCATGCACGGTATTCCCACGGGTGCCACCTTACCTGGCCCGGGACCGTTTGCGCCTTTTGGCTCACGTATATGATAGTGTCGCTAGCATCCATATGACAAAGAATCCGGGCTGACATGGCTAGTCGTAAACCCAAAGTGGCACAAACTTACAGGGACAGGCATCCATGACCCAACATCGAACGTGTCGGTCATCATCGAGTGAATCCAGGCTGTAGCACTGGGCTAGCAGGACTCCGGTGAACCGGGCTGTAGCGGGCTAACAGGACTCCGGTATTCATCGCGTGACATTTCCCCGAAGGGACAGACACAGGAACGAAGAAGGACACATGCCGGCCAGCCTAAGTGTTCCGGAGCAGTAGCAAGCTACCATGGCTCAGTGGAAACACTAGGAGACATTTCCCGGTAAGAGAGGCTACCAAGGATAAACAACTAGGTTGTCAGATCCCACACATACCAAGCATTTCAATAACATACACACAATATGCTCGATATGTGCAATACAACATGGCATCACAAAATGACTCTACGACTCAAGTAGTTATTCAATAGGCTCCGAGGAGCGAGATATTACAATCATGGGTCTCATGACCCAACAATCAGAGCATACAAGTCAAAGCACATGCGGAAGCTTAACATGTCTGAGTACAGACATCTATAAATGAAAAAGGCTGAGAAGCCTTACTATCTACCAGATGCTGCCGAGGGCACAAGATCGTAGCTGAGGTAACAAGCTAAACGTCGAAGTCCACACGGTACTACTAGCGAGACTGAAGTCTCTCTGCAAAACATAAAATAGGCAAACATGAGTACAAATGTACCCAGCAAGACTTACATCAGATCTATCTACATATGCATCATTATCAACAAGGGGGTGGTGGGGTTTAACTGCAGCAAGCCAGCTTTGACTCGGTGGCTAACCTGAACTACGACTGCAAGTAACTCTTTTGAGGTGGCGCACACGAGTCCACATATTCACCATATCAATACACCACTATGGATCCGCTCCCGTCTCCCTATGAGAACGCCATCCATAGCACTCACGCTTATCTTGCGAATTTTAGAGTATCCACTTACACTTGTCTATGAACTGTACAAGGGGTCCAAGTTTCCATATCCGAGGAATCCGGCTATTCGAATAGATGATGTTAACCCTGCAGGGGTGTACTTCTTCACACACGCTCCCGCCACTTACCGCCCTGTACACGTCATGTACCTCGGCAACCTTCAAGCGGAAGCCGGGCGAGGGAGTCGGCCACGACCTGACTAACCGAACAAGTCTCTAATCCAGGTTTATCGCCTATTCGGGTTCCATCCGCAAGGAGATCCGGCCGGGGTGTCGCTCACGGCCCCAAACGATGTGAGCAGGGTTCCCAAGTCCACCATCCGGGTGCTACTTGGTACACCGGGCCACTGTGCCTAGTCTGTCCCAAGCCCACCTGTACCGGGTGCCACTTGGTAGACTACTAACACTACCTACAAACACCAGAAACTAGTTGCAACTCCTGGATAGAGATCATGTTGATTAATAAGTCGAGAGGGGTCGAGTTACCGGAACCCAATGTGTGGTAGTAACTGGTCATGGATCACAAACACAGAACTCAGTTCCTGAGGACGGCTGCAATGAGAAAACCCACCATGTACTCCTACATGGCCTCTCATCGCTACCTCTACCAAATCGTGTTCACACACTTAGCTCACACACAGTAGGACATGTTCACACGCCTCTGATTCATCCCCGATGAATCAGACCTGACTCAACTCTAAGCAGTAGCAGGCATGACAAACAATCATGAATGAGTAGGCACATCAGGGCTCAAACAACTCCTACTCATGCTAGTGGGTTTCATCTATTTACTGTGGCAATGACAGGTCATGCAAAGGATAAAGGGGTTCAACTACCGCAGCAAGTAACAAATAGGTCGTTGTTGTCCTAATGCAGTAAAAGAGAGCAGGAGCGAGAGAGTGGGATTTTATCGGAATGAACAAGGGGGTTTTGCTTGCCTAGCACTTCTGAAGATAATATAGCTCTTCGTCGGTGTCATCGATCACATCGCCGGTACACGTCTATCGAGAGGGGACAATTACCGGCAAACAAGGAAAAACACAATCAATGCAATGCAACAATATGATGCATGCTATGACATGGCAATATGAATGTGTTTTGGGCTAATGCACTTAGCTATGATTTAAATGAAGTTGGTTTGAATACATGATTCAAATTCCAACTCCATATATGATTATTTAAATGCCCTTTATTTGTTTTGTCCAAAACAGAGGACAAGCATTGTTCAAACATGCATGAAAATGGTACAGATGGATTCCTTGAATTTTTCTGATAATTTTTCATATATAAAACATTTAATTTGGAGTTACGGTTAATTTTCTATGATTTATTGAAGTTTTAGCTATTTCTGGAATTTCCTGATTATTATAAAATAAACTAAATTCCAGAAAAGGAATATTGCGTCAGCATGACCTCACCCTGACGTCATCAGGTCAACAGGGCGGGTCCAGGTCAAACCTGACGTGTGGGGGCCACACGTCAGTGACACAGGGCTAGTTAGTGTCAATGACAGGTGGGGCCGGGTCAAAGGCCACGTCAGCGCGGTCAAAGCTGACGCGTGGGGCCACTGCAATTAGATTAAACCTAATCAATTTTAGTTAGCCGGTTAGTTAGGCGGTGGGGCCCGGCTGTCTGTGACACGATGCGGTGGTTAGTGGCTAATTAAGCCAGCCACGTCAGCTGGCCGGAGATTAGCCGGCGACGACCACAGATCGCGGCGGCGTCCGCGTCGGGATTGCGCTACAGGCCATGGTTTGGGGCGCGGGGAGCATCTACGGGGAGCTGGCGGAGTGGCGCTTCCAGTGGTGGAGGCGGCTGGAGCGGAGGTGGCCGGAGTTGAGCACGACGTCGACCTCGGCGGCGGCCGGAGCTCGGGCGAGCTCGGGGTCGGTGTTAGGGAGCACGGCAGGAGGAGCTGGGGCGTGCTACGGACTCCTGAGGTCGCGGTGAGCACGACGGTGGGCTCGGAAACGAGCTGCGGTGGCTGTGGCCACGGCCACGCCATGGCCGGCGGCGAGAAGCTCTCGGCCGCGGTGGAGAAAGAAGCTAGGGGATGAGCGCGAGCTTGAGAGAAGGGGGAAGAGGAAGAGGGGCTCACAGTGGATCGAACGGAGGGGTCGGCGAGCTCGGGGAAGCTTCTACGACGACGAATTTACGGCGGCGATCTCCGGGCACCGGGGATGAGGGAGATGGCGTGGGCGGCGATGCAGGGCTCCCGCAGCCGAACGGGCTGGCGTAGACGATGCAGGAGACGATGGCGGTTCTTCTGGGCTTATCGACAGGGCGAGGGGTGGCCGGTGGCCACGGTGGTTGCGAGCGACGTCGGCGGCGGCTCTCGGTCATGGGGGGGGAAGCAGAGGAGCGAGGGGGAGGGAGGTCCAGAGAGCGAGGGAGAAGTGAGAGGGGGTCGGGGAGGCGCATGGCGTCACCGGGGCGTCGAGGAGGAGCCAGGCAGGCTGGGAGGGAGGAGGTGGCCGGGGCGCATGGCCTGCGCGCGCCACCGAGCAGCTTCGGGGCGAGGGGGAGGAAGACAACAGGGGGAGAAGCGGCGGTGGTGGGCTGGGCCAGGCCTCAGCCACAGTGCCGGGCCAGGCGGGCTGAGAGGTGAGCGCCAGGTAGTCCTTCTGCTCTCTCTTTCTTTCTCTTTTCTATTTTCTGCAGTTTGTTTTGATTTAGTTTTAGACACTAAATCATTTTTTTATAAATTCTGTAGGTTTTATGTGGCTTGCTAAAATATATACAAAGCCACTCACAAACTTCCAGAATTAATGGAGTCATATTTAATATATATTAAATATAAATCCAAAGCAAATAGTTATTGGATTAATTCAAATGGCCAAAATAATTATCTCTGTGACTCCAAAAATATTGGTTTGAATTTTACCTCATACCAATATTTCTATGGAATAACAGGAACATTTTCTTGGACTCATTTGAGAAGATTTAAATGTTGGTTATTTTTAAAGGTTTCCTGAGGCTTTTTTTTGAAAATTCCTCAATTCAAATTTCATTTGAATTTAAACATGATGCACACATGGAAGCAAGCATAGGTCAGGCCAGAACTAGGGATGTGACACCATAGTTCATATAGTGTCATCTCAACGGATTTAGATGGTGCCCTATTTAACGTGAATGCAGCTGTCTCTAATGCATAACCCCAAAATGATAGTGGTAAATCGGTAAGAGACATCATAGATCGCACCAAATCCAATAAAGTACGATTACAACGTTCGGACACACCATTATGTTGTGGTGTTCCAGGTGGCGTGAGTTGCGAAACTATTCCACATTGTTTCAAATGAAGTCCAAACTCGTAACTCAAATATTCGCCTCCGCGATCAGATCGTAGAATCTTTATTTTCTTGTTACGATGATTTTCCACTTCACTCTGAAATTCTTTGAACTTTTCAAATGTTTCAGACTTATGTTTCATTAAGTAGATATACCCATATCTACTCAAATCATCTGTGAAGGTCAGAAAATAATGATACCTGTGATGACCCACAAGTTTAGGGGATCTATCGTAGCCTTTTCGATAAGTAAGAGTGTCGAACCCAACGAGGAGCAGAAGGAAATGATAAGCAGTTTTCAGTAAGGTATTCTCTGCAAGCACGGAAATTATCGGTAACAGATAGTTTTGTGATAAGGTAATTGGTAATGAGTAGCAAGTAAAAAAGTAAATAAGGTGCAGCAAGATGGCCCAATCCTTTTTGTAGCAAAGGACAAGCCTGGACAAACTCTTATATGAAGGAAAGCGCTCCCGAGGACACATGGGAATTATCATCAAGCTAGTTTTCATCACCATCATATGATTCGTGGTTGGTACTTTGATAATTTGATATGTGGGTGGACTGGTGCTTGGGTACTGTCCTTACTTGGACAAGCATGCCACTTATGATTAACCCCTATTGCAAGCATCCGCAACTACAACAGAAGTATTAAGGTAAACCTAACCATAGCATGAAACATATGGATCCAAATCAGCCCCTTACGAAGCAACGCATAAACTAGGTTTAGGCTTCTGTCACTCTAGCAACCCATCATCTACTTATTACTTCCCAATGCCTCCCTCTAGGCCCAAACAATGGTGAAGTGTCATGTAGTCGACGTTCACATGACACCACTAGAGGGATGACAAAATACATCTCATCAAAATATCGAACGAATACCAAATTCACCAAATTCACATGACTACTAATAGCAAGACTTCTCCCATGTCCTCAAGAACAAACGTAACTACTCACAAAGCATATTCATGTTCATCATCAGAGGGATATTAATATGCATAATGGATCTGAACATATAATCTTCCACCAAGTAAACCAACTAGCATCAACTACAAGGAGTAATCAACACTACTAGCAACCCACAGGTACCAATCTGAGGTTTGGATACAAAGATTGGATACAAGAGATGAACTAGGGTTTGAGATGAGATGGTGCTAATGAAGATGTTGATGGATATTGACCCCCTCCCGATGAGAGGATCGTTGGTGATGATGATGGTGATGATTTCCCCCTCCCGGAGGGATGTTTCCCCGGCAGAACAGCTCCGCCAGAGCCCTAGATTGGTTCCGCCAAGGTTCCGCCTCGTGGCGGCGGAGTCTCATCCCGAAAGCTTGCTTATGATTTTTTCCTCAACGAAAGACTCCATATAGCAGAAGATGGGCATCGGAGGGCCACCAGGGGGCCCATGAGGCAGGGGGCGCGCCTAGGGGGTAGGGCGCGCCCCACACCCTCGTGGCCAGGATGTGGCCCCCCTCTGGAACTTCTTGCGCTCAGTATTTTTTATATATTCTGGAAATAGCTTCCGTGAAGTTTCAGGACTTTTGGAGCTATGCAGAATAGGTCTCTAATATTTGCTCCTTTTCCAGCCCAGAATCCCAGCTGCCGGCATTCTCCCTCTTCATTTAAACCTTGTAAAATAAGAGAGAATAGGCATAAGTGTTGTGACATAATGTGTAATAATAGCCCATAATGCAATAAATATCGATATAAAAGCATGATGCAAAATGGATGTATCAACTCCCCCAAGCTTAGACCTCACTTGTCCTCAAGCAAAAGCCGAAATCGAAAAATATGTCCACGTGTTTAGAGATAGAGGTGTCGATAAAAATAAAATACGGACATGAGGACATCATGATCATTCTTAGAACATCAACATATATATATATTGTCATATGATCTCTTATGCTAAAGTAACAATTCAATCACAATTTCAAGTATGAATCATAAACTTCCTTGAGAACCAACAAACTCTAATCTCAGTCACTGAGGCAATTGCAATTTATCATAACATAGGAAAGAGTCAATATAAGAGCTTTTCAGCAAGTCCACATACTCAACCATCTTTTAGTCTTTCACAATTGCTAACACTCATGCAATATTTATGGGTATGAAGTTTTAATCGGACACAGAGAAATATAGGGGCTTATAGTTTTGCCTCCCAACGTTTTACCTCAAGGGTAATGTCAACAATAATAGTTCATGAAAACTCACATCCAATTAGCTATATATGTCTGGATCATTCCAACACATTGTGCTTGCCAAAGGATAAAATGTAAAAGGAAAGGTGAAGATCACCATGACTCTTATATAAGGTAGAAGAGAAAAGTAAAAGATAGGCCCTTCGCAGAGGGAAGCAGAGGTTGTCATGCGCTTTTATGGTTGGATGCACAAAATCTTAATGCAAAAGAACGTCACTTTATATTGCCACTTGTGATATGGACCTTTATTATGCAGTCCGTCGCTTTTATTTCTTCCATATCACAAGATTGTATAAAGCTTATTTTCTCCGCACTAATAAGTCATACATATTTAAAGAGAAATTTTTATTGCTTGCACCGATGACAACTTACTTGAAGGATCTTACTCAATCCATAGGTAGATATGGTGGACTCTCATGGCAAAACTGGGTTTAGGGATATTTGGAAGCACAAGTAGTATCTCTACTTGGTGCAAAGAAATTGGCTAGCATGAGAGGGAAAGGCAAGCTCAACATGTTGGACGATCCATGACAATATAATTTATCTCAGATGAAAGAAAACATAACCCATTACGTTGTCTTACTTGTCCAACGTCAACTCTTAGCATGTCATAGTTTAATGAGTGCTCACAATCATAAAAGATATCCAAGATAGTATATTTACATGTGAACCTCTCTTTCTTTATTTCTTCTTATTAATTGCAACGATGACCAAAACTATGTTTGTCAACTCTCATCAATTTTTATTCATCATACTCTTATACGTGAAGTCATTACTCTCCATAAGATCCATATGATCTCTTTGTTTCTTTTTATTATTTCTATTTTTATTTTATCCCTTCAAGATCATAGCAAAATACTCAAGCCCTTAACTCAACACTAATCTTTATTATAAATAGCTCACGGACTCGATTACATAGAAGGATCATAAAGCAAAACTCACAACTAGATCATACTAAAACTGCATTCTACTAGATCAAGATATTATCAAAAGGATTGAACTAAGAAAAAAGGTAAAGATAAAAGTGATGGTGATACGATACCGGGGCACTCCCCCAAGCTTGGAATTTGCCAAGGGGAGTGCCCATACCCATGTGATTATATTTCTTTCTTTGTTGGTGAAGAAGGTGGAGTTGTTGATGATGGATAGTCGTACATCAAGCGTAGGAGGTCTTCCAACTAGCGGATAATGCCCTTGAGTGCGATGATATGCTCCTTCAACAAAATATTTTCATGTGTGAGATACTTGTTTTGTATACGAGCTAACTCAATCATCTTGAAAGCTTCGATATCAGTTGGGGTAAGAAGATTGTGATCAAGTTGAAGGATGTCTTCTGCTACCGGAACTTGGTCCTCCGTGGCCTTCTTGATCCCTTCATCCTTGTTGATCTCCATAGGTTCTTCCATCTTCAGTTCCATCTTCATTAGCCAAGCATCATTGTCACCATTGTTGGAGGAGGGGGACGACATGATGCCTGGCCTTGACAACCCTGACAGAAAATAGCTCGAAACAATAATAAGAGATATTTGCGTCATACGGTGGTCAAAGCCCTCGGGAGATTATATAATGAATTTTTACCGACCGAAAGAAGTACCGTGCAAGAAAACGGAGTCCGCAGGGCACACGAGGTGCCCACAAGGCAGGGGGCACGCCCAGGGGGGTTACGGTTTATATGACAACATACATCTCATCAAAATATCGAATGAATACCAAATTCACATGACTACTAATAGCAAGACTTCTCCCATGTCCTCATGAACAAACGTGACTACTCACAAAGCATATTCATGTTCATAATCAGAGGGGTATTAATATGCATAATGGATCTGAACATATAATCTTCCACCAAGTAAACCGACTAGCATCAACTACAAGGAGTAATCAACACTACTAGCAACCCACAGGTACCAATCTGAGGTTTGGATACAAAGATTGGATACAAGAGATGAACTAGGGTTTGACATGAGATGGTGTTGATGAATATGTTGATGGAGATTGACCCCCTCCCGATGAGAGGATCATTGGTGATGATGATGGTGATGATTTGCCCCTCCCGGAGGGAAGTTTCCTCGGTAGAACAGCTCCGCCAGAGCCCTAGATTAGTTCCGCCAAGGTTCCGCCTCGTGGCGGCGGAGTCTCGTCCTGAAAACTTGCTTATGATTTTTTCCTCAACGAAAGACTCCATATAGCAGAAGATGGGCATCGGAGGGCCACCAGGGGGCCCACGAGGCAGGGGCGCGCCCAGGGGGTAGGGCGCGCCCCCACCCTCATGGCCAGGGTGTGGCCCCCTCTGGAACTTCTTGCGCTTAGTATTTTTTATATATTCTGGAAATAGCTTCCGTGAAGTTTCAGGACTTTTGGAGCTGTGCAGAATAGGTCTCTAATATTTGCTCCTTTTCCAGCCCAGAATCCCAGCTGCCTGCGTTCTCCCTCTTCATGTAAACCTTGTAAAATAAGAGAGAATATGCATAAATATTGTGACATAATGTGTAATAACAACCCATAATGCAATAAATATCGATATAAAAGAATGATACAAAATGAACGTATTATTTCCAATAAGTCAGTTGCTCGCTCCATTGTTCCGGAGAACGGAGTCTTAGTTATCTTGCCCATGAGGCATGGTTGGCATGCATCAAGTGATTCATAATCAAGTGATTCCAAAAGTCCATCAGCATGGAGTTTCTTCATGTGCTTTACACCAATATGACCTAAACGACAGTGCCACATATAAGTTGCACTATCATTATTAACTTTGCATCTTTTGGCTTCAGTATTATGAATATGTGTATTACTACGATCGAGATTCAATAAACCATTTATATTGAGTGTATGCCCATGGAAGGTTTTATTCATGTAAATAGAACAACAATTATTCTTTGACTTAAATGAATAACCGTATTGCAATAAACATGATCCAATCATATTTATGCTCAATGCAAACACCAAATAACATTTATTTTAGGTTCAACACTAATCCCGAAGGTAAAGGGAGTGTGCGATGGTGATCTTATCAACCTTGGAATCACTTCCAACTCTCATCATCACCTCGCCCTAAACTAGTCTTTATTTATTTTGCAACTCCCGTTTCGAGTTACTACTCTTAGCAATTGAACCAGTATAAAACATTGATGGGTTGCTATAAACACTAGTAAAGTACACATCAATAATATGTATATCAAATATACCTTTGTTCACTTTGCCATCCTTCTTATCGCCAAGTATCTAAGGCAGTTCCACTTCTAGTGACCATTTCCTTTGCAGTAGAAGCACTCAGTTTCAGGCTTGGGTCTATCTTTGGGCTTCTTCATGGGAGTGGCAACTTGCTTGCCATTCTTCTTGAAGTTCCCTTTCTTTCCCTTGCCCTTTTACTTGTAACTAGTGGTTTTGTCAACCATCAACATTTGATGCTTTTCTTGATTTCTACTTTCATCGATTTCAGCATCACGAAGAGCTCGGGAATCGTTTTCGTCATCCCTTGCATATTATAGTTCATCACTAAGTTCTATTAACTTGGTGGTAGTGACTAGAGAAGTTTATCAATTACTATCTTATCTGGAAGATTAACTCACACTAGATTCAAGCAGTTGTAGTACCCAAACAATATGAGAAGATACTCACTAGTTGAGCTATTCTCCTCCATCTTGTAGGCAACATACCGTCTGAGGTCTCATACCTCTCGACACGGGCATGAGTATGAAATACCAATTTCAACTCTTAGAACATCTTATATGTTCCATGGCATTGAAAACGTTTCTGAAGTCCCAGTTCTAAGCCGAAAAGCATGGCGTACTAAACTATAAAATAGTCATCATACCGAGCTTGCCAAACGTTCATAATGTCTGCCTCTGCTCCTGCAATAGGTCCATCACCTAGCGGTGCATCAAGGACATAATTCTTCTGTGCATCAATGAGTATAATCCTTAGATCACAGACCAAGTCCACATAATTGCTACTATCATCTTTCAACTTCTTTTTCTCTAGGAACATATCAAAATTAAACGGGAAGCTACATCGCAAGCTATTGATCTACAACATAGATATGCAATTACTATCAGGGCTAAGTTCATGATAAATTAAAGTTCAATTAATCATATTACTTAAGAACTCCCACTTAGATAGACATCCCTCTAATCGTCTAAGTGATCACGTGATCCATATCAACTAAACCATGTCCGATCATCATGTGAGATGGAGTAGTTTTCAATGGTGAACATCTCTATGTTGATCATTCTTTTATATGATTCACGCTTGACCTTTTGGTCTCCAGTGTTCCGAGGCCATATCTGCATATGCTAGGCTTGTCAAGTTTAACCCGAGTATTCTGCATGTGCAAAACTCGCTTGCACCCGTTGTATGTGAACATAGAGCTTATCATACCCGATCATCACGTGCTGTCTCAGCACGAAGAACTGTCGCAACGGTGCATACTCAGGGAGAACACTACTACCTTGAAATTTAGTGAGGGATCATCTTATAATGCTACTGACGTACTAAGCAAAATAAGATGCATAAAAGATAAACATCACATGCAATCAAAATACGTGACATGATATGGCCATCATCATCTTGTGCCTATGATCTACATCTCCAAAGTATCGTCATGATCTCCATCATCACCGTCCTGACACCATGATCTCCATCATCTTGATCTCTATCAATGTGTCATCACATGGTCGTCTCGCCAACTATTGCTTTTGTAACTATTGCTATCGTATAGCGATAAAGTAAAGGAATTATATGGCGCTTGCATCTTATGCAATAAAGAGACACCCATAAGGCTCCTGCCAGTTGCCGATAACTTCAATAAAACATGATCATCTCATACAACAAATTATATCTCATCACGTCTTGACCATATCACATCCCAACATGCCCTGCAAAAACAAGTTAGATGTCCTCTACTTTGTTGTTGCAAGTTTTAAGTGGCTGCAACGGGCTTTGCAAGAACCGTTCTTACCTACGCATCAAAAACCACAACACAGTACAGTGATTGCTTTTTGATCTTCAGAAAGAACCCTGTTCATTGAATTCGATTCAACTAAAGTTGGAGAAACTGACACCTACCAGCCACCGGTGTGCGAAGCACGTCGGTAGAACCAGCCTTGCGTAAGCGTACGCGTAATGTCGGTCTGAGCCGCTTCATCCAAGAATACCGCTGAATCAAGAATCAACTAGTGACGGCAAGCAATATGTATATACCCACGCCCACAACTCCTTTGTGTTCTACTTGTACATATAACATCTACGCATAGACCTGGCTCAGATGCCATTGTTGTGGAACGCAGTAATTTCAAAAATTTCCTACGCACACGTAAGATCTATCTAGGTGATGCATAGCAAGGAGAGGGGGAGAGTATGACTACGTACCCTCGTGGACCGAAAGCGGAAGCATTATGAAACGCGGTTGATGTAGTCGAACGTCTTCGCGATCCAACCGATCAAGTACCGAATGCACGACACTCCGCGATCTGCACACGTTCAGCTCGGTGACGCCCCTCGTACTCTTGATCCATTTGAGGCCGAGGGAGAGTTTCGTCAGCACGATGACGTGATGACGGTGATGATGAAGTTACGTACATAGGGCTTCGCCTAAGCATTACAACGATATGATCGAGGTGGAATTATGTGGAGGGGGGCACCGCACACGGCTAAACAATCAACTTGTGTGTCTATGGGGTGCCCCCTCCCCCGTATATAAAGGAGTT
Organism: Triticum aestivum; assembly: GCF_018294505.1. NCBI lineage: Eukaryota > Viridiplantae > Streptophyta > Magnoliopsida > Poales > Poaceae > Triticum > Triticum aestivum. The sequence continues at coordinate 464,596,952 of NC_057794.1, forward strand.
GAGAAGGGAAGGGCCGGCCCTCTGCATGGCGCGCCCAAGGGGGGATTTCCTACTCCTAGTAGGAGTAGGTTTGCCCCTTTCATAGTCCATGTAGGAGAAGAAGGAAGGAGAGGAGAGGGAGAAGGAAAGAGGGGGCGCCGCCCCCTCCCTAGTCCAATTCAGACCAACCCATGGGGGGGCATGCGGCCACCCCTTGAGGGCCTTCTGTCCTTTCCCGCATGGCCCATTAAGGCCCATTACTTCCTCCAGTGAATTCTCGTAACTCTCTGGTACTCCGAAAAATACCCGAATCACTCGGAACCTTTCCGATGTCCGAATATAGCCTTCCATTATATTGATCTTTACGTATCGACCATTTGGAGACTCCTCGTCAAGTCCGTGATCTCATCCGGGACTCCAAACAACCTTCGGTACATCAAATCACATAACTCATAATACAAATTGTCATCGAACGTTAAGCGTGCAGACCCTACGGGTTCGAGAACTATGTAGACATGACTGAGACACATCTCCGGTCAATAACCAATATCGTTACCTGGATGCTCATATTGGCTCCTACATATTTTACGAAGATCTTTACCAGTCAAACCGCATAACAACATAAGTTGTTCCCTTTGTCATCGGTATGTTACTTGCCCGAGATTCGATCGTCGGTATCCTCATACCTAGTTCAATCTCGTTACCGGCAAGTATCTTTACCCGTTCCATAATGCATCATCCCGCAACTAACTCATTAGTCACATTGCTTGCAAGGCTTATAATGATGTGCATTACCGAGAGGGCCCAGAGATACCTCTCCGACAATCGAAGTGACAAATCCCAATCTCGATTTATGCCAACTCAAGAAACACCATCGGAGACACCTGTAGAGCATCTTTATATCACCTAGTTACGTTGTGATGTTTGATAGCACACTAAGTGTTCCTCTGGTATTCGGGAGTTACATAATCTCATAGTCATAGGAACTTGTATAAGTTATGGAGAAAGCAATAACAATAAACTAAACAATCATAGTGCTAAGCTAACAGATGGGTCAAGTCAATCACATCATTCTCTAATGATGTGACCCCGTTCATCAAATGACAACTCATGTCTATGGCTAGGAAACTTAACCATCTTTGATCAACGAGCTAGTGAAGTAGAGGCATACTAGTGACACTCTATTTGTCTATGTATTCACACATGTACTAAGTTTTCGGTTAATATAGTTCTAGCATGAATAATAAACATTTATCATGATATAAGGAAATAAATAATAACTTTATTATTGCCTCTAGGGCATATTTCCTTCAGAAAGCTGTGTATATGTCCTGAAAATGGACTAGGTGACCTTTAAAGACCCTGTAGGTACTCTGCCACGCATCTACGCTGCTTTTTCCATTTGGTGTATCATCCTTCGAGAGGATCATCGATCGGTGTTTTCATGATAGGCCTCAAAAGGAGACCTAAGTACCGTCAAAAAGGCAACATGGGTTGTAAGGAACCTGAAAAAATAACAATAAAGAAGGAAATATGAGTGTCCAAATAGGGTCTAGCCGTATTGTGGACTTTATCTTTATTATGCCTCCATCCTTTCCCATGGTATCTTTAGTGCGTAATTATGCATGCGTGGTACATATGCCACAATTTGATAGGGACTGAGATGGAGGCCGAATTGCTAATCGAGCTCTTGGCGAGCTGAACTGTCGTACTGTGGGGTAGTCCGAACTCGTTTGACAGTGTCCGGTGACTTGGCCGCCGATGTGATGGTCAGCTTGATAAGGCCGCCCTGTACTTCTGCTGCCAGGGCCGCGGTGTGCTCCTTGGTGCGGAGGGACCGCTCCATGTTTCCTTGACTATTATAACACCGTGTGGTCTGAGCATCTTGAGTTTGAGATAGGCATAGTGTGGGACCGCATTAAAGCGGGCAAACACGGTTCCTCCAAGCAGTGCGTGGTAGCCACTGCAGAAGGGGACGATGTCGAAGATCAAGTCTTCGCTTCGGAAATTGTCCGGCGAACCGAAGACAACCTCCGATGTGATTGAGCCCGTGCAGCGGGCCTCTACACCGGGTATTACTCCTTTAAAGGTAGTTTTGGTTGGCTTGATTCTTGACGGATCAATACCCATCTTGCGGACTGTGTTCTGATAGAGCAGGTTAAGGCTGCTGCCGCCGTTCATGAGGACTCACATAAGGTGGAATCCGTCAATGATTGGGTCGAGGACCAGTGCGGTCGAACCTCCGTGACGGATATTGGTCGGATGGTCCCTGCGATCGAAGGTGATTGGACTGGCCGACCATGGGTTGAATTTTGGGGCGACTGGCTCTATCGCATAGACGCCGCTTAGCGCGCGCTTGCTCTCCCTCTTGGGGATATGAGTGATGTATATCATATTTACCATTTTGACCTCGGGGGGGGGGGGGGGGGGGGGGGGATTTCTTCTGCCCCCTGTGTGTGGTTGACGAGGCTCCTCGTCGTCGTCCTCGCTCGACGACCCTTTCTCCTTATGCTCGGTATTTAACTTACCGGCCTGTTTAAAGACCCAACAACTTTGGTTGGTATGATTGGCAAGCTTGTTGGAGGTGACGTGAATCTGGCAGGGTCGATCGAGTATTCGGTCCAAGCTGGATGAGCCCTTTCTATTTCTTTTGAATGGCTTCTTCCGCTGACCGGGCTTGGAGCCGCTGAATCCGGCGTTGACCGCCATGTCTTCGGTATTGTCATTATTGCTGCAGCGCTTGTGTTTGTTGCGCCGGGGCCTGCCATTGTTATTCTTAGCTTCAGAAGTGCCAGGCTCGCTTGTGCTATTACTGCTACGGGCTAGCCAGCTGTCTTCGTCCGTGCAAAAGCGGGTCATGAGTGCCATGAGGGCTGCCATGGACTTCGGCGTCTCTTGGCCGAGGTGTCGGGCGAGCCATTCATCATGAATGCTATGCTTAAAGGCCGCTAGGGCTTCGGCATCTGGACAATCGACAATCTGGTTCTTTTTAATGAGGAACCGAGTCCAGAATTTTCGGCGGACTCTCCAGGCTGCTGGACAATATGACTGAGGTCATCAGCATCTGGAGGCCGGATCTAGGTGCCTTGGAAGTTATCTCTAAAGGCGTCCTCCAGGTCTTCCCAGCTTTCGGTAGAGTTTTCTGGGAGGCTGTTTAACTAGTGCCGAGCTGGCCCCTTAAGTTTTAGGGCGAGGTATTTGATGGCGTGTAGATCGTCACCACGAGCCATGTGAATGCGGAGAAGAAAATCTTCAATCCATATTGCGGGATCTGTTGTGCCGTCGTATGATTCAATGTTCACGGGTTTAAACCCTTCTGGGAACTGGTGCTCCATTACCTCATCGGTAAAGCATAGGGGGTGTGCGGGGTCTCTATATCGGGCCATGTCATGACGCAGTTCGGATGGAGTCCGTATGCGGTTTTCAGCCCGGGCGTGGTTGTGCTTGTCGCGCCAGGATTGATAACCGTCCTCTCGCGCCGGAGCATGCCCCCTTGATCCATAGATTGACCTAGTCTGGCCGGCTCTATTGTCTAGGTCCTGACATAAGTCATAAGTGTATCCTCGAGCTGTTGTTTCTTTGCTTTTATGGCGAGGTGATGCGGGCTGGTGTTCGGCTTGAGTTGCCGTTCTGTCCCGGCCACGTGGTGGTCGGTCAGGTCCGTCAGCCGCGTTACGCGCGGGCGGTATTGGCTCCAGCGTCTCATCATCAAATTGGGGTAGCAGTTTGCGCTTCGGGTAAATCTTTATTGGGCGTTCCAGGCCGTATTCTTCGGCTGCCGGGACATTAGTCCATCTGTCATTGAGCGGATCTTGGTCAGCTTGAAGGTGCTGCAGCCTTTTCTTTAGGCTTCTTGTCATGGCTATTAGCCGGCGCTTAAAGCGCTCTTGTTCGAGGGGTTCTTCTGGCATGATAAAATCGTCGTTGCCGAGGCTCACGTTGTCCTCGGAGAGTGGTAGATAGTTGCTATCCTCTAAGTCTTCGTTCCCTGCTTGCTCATTAGGGTCGACTTGCACGTCCTCCCGATCATCCTGTTTGGATGTTGGTTTGATGGGGTCTTCTTGGTCTTCGGCGTTTTCCAGAGTATCATCGTCTCCGATGCCGGTATTGTTGTGGGTTAGATCCTCGATAGTGTCTATGAAGTGGGTGGCGGGTGGGAAGTAAAATTCCCTATTTTCAGCCCCTAGTCCGGGCTGGGCGTAGTTCGGAAGTGGTTCCTCTATGATGGCGATGGATCGCATTAAGTCCAGAGCCTCGTTTAAGAGCGAGGTTTGGACGGGGACCGAAGTTCCATGGCCTGGATTACATGACACAAACTTCAAGGGTTCGGAGCTAGTGTCCGGAGAAGAGTCCAGCTTTGTGATGACTGCCGGTGGCGCTATCCTCTCCGGTTCTCCAGTGTTGAGCTCTATAGCCGCAAAGAGTTCGGCGGGCTCTAGAGTCCCGTCTTCGAACCTGGTGACGCGCTCCGGATCTAAGGCCGGAGCGGTGGTTGGAGCCGCGAACCTTGGAGGATCAACTCTCCTCGGATATTAGCGACATAGTTCAGATTTCCAAAAGTGATCTGGTGACCAGGGGCGTAGCTGTCGATCTGCTCCAGATGGCCAACCGAGTTGGCGTGTAGTGCGAAGCCGCCGAATACGAAGATCTGGCCGGGGGGAAAATCTCCTTCCCGGTCGTATTGTTGTAGATGATCGATGGATCCATCAAGCCTTTTGACGACGGCATAGTGGAACTCTCAATGAAAGCACCAATGTCGGTGTCAAAACCGGCAGATCTCGGGTAGGGGGTCCCGAACTGTGTGTCTAAGGATCGAGGGTGCCAGAAGGCAGGGGACACGATTCAGCACATCTTTCGTGCAAGTCATATGTTTTTCTATTATAAAAATCTCTCCTAGACAATTGAAAGTATACGTTTGCTGGGATCGTGATTAAAGCAACGCTGCCATCTGTCATAAAAAACACGACTCCTAAACAACTAGAAAAAGGCACTGTCAGCTATAGAGTCCGAGTGCCACTCCAAAAAAAACATGAGTCCGATCAGAACTTCCGTCCAAGTCATATGTTTTTTCTATTAAAAAACTCTATCCTAGAGAATTATAAGTGAACGTGTGCTAGATGTGAAAAAAAGTGAATGTATGGTGGGGATTGTAAAGAAAGCCGCCCGCTCCCGTAAAAACAGCATGGCTACCCAACAGGTTAAAATAGGCACGACTTCCAACTATAACAAGTCAAAGTGCACCGCAAAAAAACAAGAGTCAAATCTTCTCCTTTTTTCTTTCCTTTTTCCTGCTTTTGAGGGGAAAAGCATCAGATCACAATTCTTCATTTAGTGACATCGTTTATGATCCCAGCCAAAAAAATTAGGATATGATTATATATGAAAGTAATCAATCTGGACGGCTATATTAGTGCTTCACTTGGGATAAGAAACTTTCTCTAAGTCTCAAAAAAAACTTTTCTCTACCCATGAGCGATAACAAGCATTCTCTACCCAGATAAGAAAAAGTGCATGTATACGTACATAGCATAGAGTTCCCGGCAAACTAATTCTCAATATACTTTTGTTTAATAATGAAATATTTCTACAATAGGATGTTAGCAGCAACAAAATTTGTATGGATAGCTGATACTCAAAATATGTCGACATCTAAATAAGTGCCAAAAATAATATTCTTATGTCGAAACTATAAATAATTATGTGATGTTCTATAGCCAGAAATACCCGTCATGAGGCATATCCACGGGATTCAAGTATATCATATTGATTCGGAGTGTTGACCTCATGAAGATACTGTATTAAGGAGCCGCTGGGGCAGATGACTAGGGAATAGTGAGAACATAAAAGAAATACTAGAAAATACATTGGTCCACATGGGCTAAATAATTCTTTATGTTTATTATATGATGGGTCCTAATTCCTATAGTTGAGATTAAAAACTGGAACTAAAAGTTATATGTGTATTAGTAGCCAAATCAGCTATGATGGAAATCAATCTGAAGCAATCCATGTTGCATGAAGCGCATGCAATACCATAATTGCAAATGCCACCAGTTAACCAATTAATCATTCTAATCGGTTTTATATAGATTATGAGAATGAATCTTATTTGATAGCCATAAAATAACATCTGAAGATGGTTTTCCCCGCGAGCAAGAATGCAAAAGAAAAGGTTACTTATATGGCATCTTGTGATTTTTTCAAACAACAAAAAACACTACTAACTAAAAGACAGATGTGGTAGTAAATATTTTGTAGAGACTCAATAGAAATATAAGTATGATTTTCATCAATATATTAAAATAGTAGTGCCGTGAACAGAAGCCTAAAAATGATTATATCAAGCTAAGTAACACATCTCCTTGGATTTCAGTTTTGTAAAACTTCACTAAGGACAATGTATAGGTGAATATAGTCTAATACAAATTAACATTGCAGGAAACATTATTGACAAAAAACTACATACAACAATATGTAATAAATTTACGGCCACAAATACACGAGCCACCACACCGGTAATGTTTAATCCCGTGGAGGACGAAAACCCATGATAGGATGTAAGACATTCATATTTATATTTATTCGAATGTTTGCGTTTATTTATATACTGAAAATACCAAAAAAGACTTATGCTTCCTTTTATGTCATTGCAAGTGGACGATGAATGTAAAATAGACCGAGAGCGAGAAAAATGTGTGTTGCCTAACTTTCTAATATTAGCTGCTAATATATTCAGGATATTTTGATTGTCAATGAAAATAGTGTTAATTTATCATTTATTTACTTAATGTACCAACGTCCTATATGGCATATTCATATGAAAGTAATGAACAAATTAGTTACAAGTTAACAATCTAGCCGCGCGAATGCGCGGGTCACTCTGCTAGTTCTAGTTTATGTTGCCAAATCAACATAGATATAGTTCGAATCATATCTACTTAAGACAAAGCAACATAGACAGAATATAAGTGTGGGAAACTACACAGCAATAACAACACTTGTAATGTGCATGGCATGAGAACATAACTATTTATTCAATTGAGACTGAAATCAACATAGAGAAAGTTACAACAGCAAACAGCCAAACACGTTGAAGAAATAGGTTTAAAACATACCTGTTGCGCCATTGGAGTTTCAATTGCATCCTTCAAATTTGAAATTAGTTGGTATCAGTAAATACAGTGATGCAAGAGCAAAGTAGTATGAACCATAGCTATGGAACCTGACCTGAGAACAATTCTTCTTCTGCTTTAAGCGTTGACTTCGGGTTCAGAGTGGTGGTCCTCGTGATTTGGGCACTACAGTTGCCTTACTAACTGCTCGTGTTTGGGTGCTCTATGGTGGAGACGGTGCTGTGTCAACGGGAACTAGGTGTCTATCTACTGGGGTTGGGGTTAGAAGGGGTGTAGCTGGTTCTCTGTCCAACTGGGTAGGGGTACAATCTGCATGAGTGTGGGTTATGTGTGGTGGGGCTGGTTCTTGGGCAAGTACAACCCTGGTTCTATCTGCATTGACAGGTAGCACGATCTTTTCTGAAGACTGTGTTTTAACTCCCGCAGATACTATCATCACTCCCTCCAATTGAAATGGCTGATAAACAAGAAAAGTAATTGAATGTACAGACATTGTAAGATAGACAGGTGCAATGGATAGTAGGGAAGAAAACATGGCATGAAATAATTCACATTTATGTTGTCTAAGCAAACATAATAGCAGGACATAATTTCACATATATGATGGCTAATTAAACAGGATAGCATGACACAATTTCACATGTATGATTGCTAACTAAACAGGATAGAATGACATACTTCAAAATATGATGACTATGTAAACAGGATGACATGATATAACTATACGATGTGTCTATTAAAGTGGTTGGCATGCCATAAATCACAAACATGCCATTGATGGAAACATGATGGCATGATATAATTCACGGATAGAATGACATAATTTAAAATATGATGACTATGTAAACAGGATGAGATGATATAACTATATTATGTCTTTAGAAAATGGGTTGGCATGCCATAATTCAGATACATGTTGTCTATGTAAACATCATGGCATGACATAATTCAAATATATGATTTATATACTAAGGAAGTGAGCAGAGGGCAATCGCATATATGATGTGTCAACTAAGGAGATGGCATTCAATATTGTGTATATGATGTAAAAACTAAGCATTGCAATACAACATATGCATTATATGAGTAATATAACCCTGCCAAGTTTGAGCATACACCTCAGGGGGATAATAGGACTGGTCATCTGCCTCTGAATCCTCCTCTGAAGAGCTATCTGTAACCAACAAGATATCTGCTTCAGCAGGTAGCATTGTCTGCTTGACCTTGTTTTCTCTCCAGATTTCTCCATCACCAATTCAAATGGCTGATGCACAGGAAGAGTAGTTGAATATACAAACATTGTCGACAAAAGCAATGAGAAATACAAAAAAAGGACGACATGATATAATTCACATATATGACGCTTGCCTAAACAACATGGCATTGCATCATTCACATACATAATGCCTTGCAACAAGATAACATTGCATAATTCACATATATAATGTCTTGCAACAAGATGGCATTGCATAATTCACATATATGGTAATTAGACACTAAACAGGTGGCATTCACACAAATCATGTCAAAACTTAGCAAATGACATAGCAATGCAAGATACCATACGTAAGATATGAGCAACATAACACTGCCAAGTTAGGGCATGCACCTCAGGGGGGGGATATGACTGGTCATCTGTCTCTGAATCCTCCTCTGAGGAGCTATCGGTAACCAGCAAGACATGCGCTTCGTCAGATAACATTGCCTGCTCTGAAGACCTTGTTTCCACTCCAGATTTTTCCATGACCGTGCCGAATGGCTGATGCATAGGAAGAGTAATTGAATGTACTAAAATTGTTGACAAATTTAACACGTAATAAAAAATGATGGCATGATATAATTCACATATAAGATGACTGGCTAACCAGGGTGGCATTGCAAAATTCACATATATGATGCCTGGCTAGACAAGATGGCATTGCATGATTCACATATACGATAAAGAAACTAAACAGATGGCATTGACACAAAGCATGTCTAAACTAAGCAGATGACATCTTTAATGTATACAGTAAGCAATGCAAGGCACCATATGCATGATATTACCAACATCAGCATGCCAAGTTAGAGAGACGACATCATGGGGTAAATAGGAGTGGTCTTCTCCTTCTGAATCCCCCTCAGAACAATTATCTTCCTCTTGATTACGATCCGAAATGGGTGGAGGGGGGGCTGCCTTTGCGCCCACCATGGAATGACGTCTGCATAAAATTTTATTGCCACGCAAGGCTCGTCTCTTTTGCTCTACATGATCAGTTCCATTGTGTACAATATCTGGCATGCATAGGAATAAAACATAGTGAGATTATCTAAGGTGTGCATGTACAAATCTAGAGTGATGGTAGCAAACTGTGGATAGACCCAAAACAAATGATAGCAGGCAAATAATAGCTTTAGTTAAAAAATACAGATAATGGCTCCTTTAATGTTTGTTTGCACCCAACATGAAACTCATAGTAGACACTTGAGATTAACCAGATAGTAGACAAATAGTACTGATTGCTGCCCCAATATGTACCCCACAACTATTTAAAAACTCAAGTTTCAGCATTAGTTTGGACATGGCTCGGAGTCTAATAGGTGAACACGATGATAATGTAGCATGTCATCATATTAAGCGACGCATAACGTAGCAGACACGGAAGTGTGCGACATCTCTTGCGGACCCGTGTAGTCCTCAAGGTCATCTACTCAGTTGATGGTGGTAATGCAGTTGCCGTGGTTGCCGGCGGCGGGGAAGAAGATTTGAGGCGGCAAAAGACAGTCTGGAGAGCGGATCCCTGCTGTGGTGAACCCTTCCGTCGTTGGAGCAGCTGAGCTGGGGTGGAACACAGCGCCGCAGGAGCAGGACAAACCACACAAGGTTTTCTTTGACACATATCTGTAACAAAAGTAATTGAGTAAGGGCTTGTTTGAATTTGAGGATTCTAACAATGCAGGGATAGGAAATAGACATGAATAGGATAGGAATGCACGTGCAAAACAGAGAATTTAAAAACACATGATTTCTGCCAATCTGGGTTTTTGATTCACAACAATTGGAAGATCACAGGATGCAACAAAGCATGGTGAGATTAAGTCAAACAACAAGAAAATGTACGGTTATAATGCTATTATGCTACTATCCTTAGTCTTGTGCTTGATGAATAGGAATATGAAAAGGAGGATAAGTGGAAATTAGAATTCCTACGGTTTTTCTTTCAAGGAGACACTAAAGGAAAAAATCCTATAGTTTTCCTTTGCTCCATTCCTTTGCACCAAATTCATGAAAAGTAGTACCATAGGAAACTTTTCAATTCCAATGTTTTTCATTCACTTTTCCTTTCAAGCACTGGCGATTCTAGTAGGCAGGCTTGAGCAAGGAAAATCCTACACTAAAAAAATGTTTTTGTGCTACTTCTATTACTTTGGACCCAGGCCACTGCCATACTAGCTCAACTCCCAGGCCCATCGACAAATGCACAGCTCAAACGCGCAGAGATAAATAATGAGGGCGTTCAAGAGAGTCCATCACAGATAGGTAAGTTGCCTGGTACCTCACTGCTTGTCATATAGTAGGATAAAATAATCGTATTTCCCGTTACTATGAGTGCTCAGTGGACAATATATATAACATGTAGAGTAAAAAGAGATGAAACAAGTGTACAACCTCTTTGGTGAAGCCATGTCGATCTTATCGTGATTGGGTTGGCCGGTGAGGATGCTCCGGCTGACTTGGCTGCCGGAGGAGGGGAAGATCTTAGGCATCCGGAGATGGAGCCCGAGGTACTGCTCCGCTGTGATGGAGGGTTTCGTCGTTGGAGCAGCTCCGGTGAGTTGTACGACGCTGAGGCTGAAGCAGGACAAGAGAGACAACGAACAACGTTAACCTGAGTGGAATTCTAATAGCATCTCCAATACATGACGTAAAATACATAACCACAAAGTGCTAGATGTAAAATACATCAGCCGCTCATCTCTGAACTTAACTGTCGTAACTGAATTTAACTGTCGAAACTGAACATAACTGTCGAAACTGAATTTTGCTGTCAAAACTGAATTTTGCTATCGAAACTAAACGCACTAGCAAGGTGAGGCTACACGTCGGTCGACTGACTTTTTCATCTCTGGTCAGTCGATTTTGCAGCCGTTGGATACGAAATCAAGGGCCTGCGGTTCATCTTCAACCTCCACCCCCCTGAGCCGCCAGCCACCACCGGCCAAACAGCAGCCCCCCCGCCGCCCGCGACCGGCGGTGCGCCGCCCCGCCGGCCCCGAAAACACTCCCCACCGTCGGTGTGCCGCCGCCCCGGCCATCCCTCTAGGCCTCCCCGTGCCAAGCTTTTTCTCTGGCGATCCCCATGCCACCGCCCCGCCAACGCCCCCTCCACCGCCGGCGACCACTGCCCCCATCCTGAACCCTAAGATAGATAGTGGGGTACCTCTCCGGTGAGCCCCCCTCCCCGCTGCGGCTGGTTCTTCCTTTACCCCGGCAAGCCCCCCCACCCCACACCCTAAAAATCGACTGACCCAAAAGTCGATTCAGTCGACTGAAGTGTAGCTAAATTGGAGCAGCATTGCAAGCAAGAGCAAGAGTGAGAGCAGCAGTGCGAGCAAGAGCAATAGCAAGAGCAGAACAAGAAGGGGGCCGAGAGAAAGAGTAGAGCAGCAGCACGAGCGAGAGCTAAAGACAGCAGCTCCTACTGATGTGGACATCTCCGCCGAGGGAGCGACGCCGTGGAGGAAGTGGCCGGCGACGCCGCCGTAGATGGAGCCGCGTCGTGTCAGCTCGGGACCGAGCGCCGGCAGCACTGTGAGATCGAATCAAGAAGAAAATGCGGCGATTAGTGTACAACCTCTTTGGTGGCGCTGATTAGGCCGCGGCTTCATCCGAGGAAATGGTGATGATGATGCTCTTCCGGTGGTGCAGGTGAAGACGGCGGTGTGGGAATGGAGGTGGCGCGAAAGACGAGGGGAACATCGGGGCAGCTCCTTCGAGGTGGAGGGCAGGGTGGGTGAACCGGCGGGACGATGAGATCGACGACAGATCCTCATCCGGTACGGTGGATGAGGGACGTCGAGGTGTTGTTGTGGACGACGTCGTTGGGGAAGAGGCTCCGACTGGGTGGCGGACGGAGCAGGGTGTGGGGTTTCATCACGGGTTTTCGCTGCCGCGGTGTACGAATGGGTGGGCGGAAGGGATGGCAGTGGGGAACGATGGCTTAGAGACGCGCTTGTCCGAAATGTGGGGTAAGTTACGAAAGTACCCCCATGATTTGAGGCGGTTCTTTCGGTTCAGGGGTACCACGAGCATTTCGCGTGTCGGGATTTCATAGGAGGTGGGAGTTTTCGCGCGCGTTGCAATTTCGGAATAGCAAGGCACGGGTTGAGATGGAGGGAGTTGTCGGAGCACAATGAGACAAAGATATATCTTAAATATTTTGGGCTAACAAGGCGCGAGTTGAAGAGGCGGGAGTTTCGCAGCACGATAGATAGAGACGCTAGCTTGAATTTTCGGCATAACAAGGCGTGGCTTGAAATTTCGGAAGAACAAGCTTAATGTGTACCCAAAAAAGACAATTTGCACCTCAATGCGCACAACACACGTACAAACACCATTTAGACTAGAGTAAGGTACACGTGCATTGCACGCATGAGATTTGGCAACCAAATTATGAATAAATACCACATTATAGCATGCAAGCTTTGAGTCATATATGCATGATGTAGATGTTCGTTTAATTCTTATAGTTCATTTCATTCAAAATCATCTAGTTTTTATAAGAAAGCTAATCTATTTTAAGATTCATGGAATTGTGCGTCGTAAGACATAAAGTAAAAACAAATAATGGCAAATCATGTAGAAAAACATTTGGGCAATTATGATACAGAAGATTCTACAACAAATAAGAAGTGCTTGTGTTTTGATGTTTGTGCATTATGCTTAAGTTCAACCATGGAGTCTTCTAGATTATACATGTGGCTAAATCTGGTGGAATCTAGATGATATCCAACCGCTAGTAGTGCTCAAATTTGCCATCTTTGGACCATCGGATTCGCCTCATCCAACGACCATCTTTCAAAGTTAAAGTTACCCGCACACAATAAAAAATATATAAAATATAATATATATATATAGGGGTATAGATTTGAATATGTGATGCGAAAGCCGCCCATCATCTTCAATTAGAATAGTATGTTCATGCACGGATGCGACGTGGCCAAATGATGTCTGCCATCGGTATCTCAAATTCAAATCAGTCTGACCTTGTTCAATGTGTATACATTACAACATGCTCGTTTCCAAACCACACCGCACAGATCTCCGTTATATTCATGCATGCATGGGTTTCAAACATCAGGATCTCTCATTCAAATATTTGAATTCAACTTCAGATTGATTATGACCTCACCTATTCTTTTACACCCACAAAGTAGTCTTCTCTTTGTAATTGTACCACTAACTTTCTCTCGTGCATGCATGCACACACACTACCAGTCGGCATTATTCATCGCACGCATGCAATCTTTTTCTTCAGGTCGGTCTCCCATGAAGGCACACACCCACACCCCCCCTCTCCATCATATCGGGCATTCTTTATCTCTCACGCGTGCATGCGCAACGATCGATGTTCCTCTATTTATGTGTGTATATAGCTAGGTCTTTCATAGTTTTCCACACAAACCGATCAATCGATATATCCAGTGAGGTCTCACCCTCATTCCCACGTCCACATCGATCAATCTATACCTCTCTATATAGGATAAACATATATAGCTAATACACCCACATTAATTATATATCCAACGTCCCCCTCTCATCATCCATGCCTTCCGCTTCATCTCTTAGACGTGTGCACAATGGCGAAGACAGGGCAGTAAGGGCCCTGCCCCCTCCCCCTAACATCACTATATATCGAAGCTAATATGAATGTGATCATTAGACAATTGCTGCTAAAAATGGTTTAAGTTCATGAATTGACCCTCCTCGTAAAGGATTAGCAATGCTTGGCCCCCTAGCTCATTTATTTTTCATGGCTTCGCCACTACGCGCAACAGCGCACGTGTTCGCCCCCTCTCTCTAAATATCGATCTCGCACTTGTGCATTCCTTCATAGTCTCCCTCCACTCGGCCCCTCGCACCATCTTCTAGCCCCCCACCGAATTTTGCCACATGTACGATCTTGCAGACTCCATGGTTGAACTTAAGCATAATGCACAAACCTCAAAACGATAGTGGTTCTCTTTTGTTCTAGAATCTTCCGTGTCATAACTGCCCAAACTTTTTTTCTAGTTGAATTGCCATTATTTGTTTTTACTTTATGCTTTACAACACACAATTCCATGAATCATAAAATAGATTAAGGGCTTCTTTGATTCAAAGGATTCTCAAAGGAATTTTGGAGGATTCTAATCATTAGGATTTTTTCCTATCTTGGTTGTTTGATTCGTAGGATTGTAAACCATAGGAATTTTTCATATGATTCATTTGCACTAGATTTCATAGGAAACATCCCATCCACTCAAACCTCTTTGAAAGAATTCTGTGTTTTTTCTATGCACAATCAAACACTTATACAATCTTGTAGGATTCAAGACGACATTCCACTATAATCCCATGTTTTTCCTATTCCCGCGTTCTTAGCTTTTTTATAAAAACTAATTGATTTTGAATGAGATGAACTATAAGAATTAAACGAAGGGCTACATCAGGCATATATTTCTCAAAGCTTACATGCTATAGTGTGGTATTTATTCATAATTTGGTTGCAAAATCTGATGCGTGCAATGCACATGTACCTTACTAGTACTTCGAGTATGTGCAAAACATGTAAATTAGAATACCAACGGCACACTACACAGTGTCTCTCTTACAGTTCATGAAGCCACGTGGCACATGTGGAGGCGTTGTCGTGACCTCCTTGCGTGGATTGATCACAGTGACGTGCTGCTGGTTCCAGAAGAATGTACTCGTCCTCCCTGAACCATACTGGCGGTACATGAACGAAGCGAAAATGTGCACGCACGCCACGCACGCACTCATTCCCTCACACGCACACGCGGGTACACGGGCGGACGCAATTTTGTACCAAGATCCACCCCATGTGATAATTTGACGCATGTAAAGTCGTTCACTTCATTGATGGTCAATTAATATAGCGCATGCAAATTGACTGGACGTGAGGGCGGAAGAAAGACATTATTACTCCACTGCGCGCATGCGAGTAGTTAAATCGTGGGTTGATAGTGGTACTTCCATTGGTCTCCTTCGTATTTTGTGCCAATTTTTGACAGTAACATAATATTTACGCATTTGAGAAGTGTAGTACTTGAAATTTATGTTCCGCTAAACTCATCGGGAGCCGTTTCGGGCCTCGAAACCAAAACCATCAATTAATCTTTACTTTGTTCCCATCACATTCGAAAGCCTGCTCACACCTACTAGTATGTACCAAACCTGAACGTGTTCCCACTATGCAGGTATTAGTACTAGTGCTAGTACTTAGGTTATAAAAAGGGGAACTACCTAACCGAAAATTACTCTACCTTTCCTCCTCATAAGTGCTTCTTCTTCGTCCGTCGTTGCCATGGCCGGTGAGAAGAGCTCTAGGTCGAGAACTACTCGTAAAAATGGAGCAGCAACCAAGGCTGCGGAAAAAAAAGAGGGCTCGCCGCCACACAGAGACCTCAAAAGATCTCTCACGGGCAGGCGATGGCTCCCAGGAGCACCCTAGTCGCGGAGGCGAACATGCCGAGTCGGCGAAGCTGGAGTCGTTATCCCTCGACGGCATGCCCGATCAGCTCAATAAGCACCTCAATAAGCAGAAGGAGTTCATCCAAGGCTTGATGGAGTTGCTGAAGGTTCCTCGATGAAGATGCTGCAGGCTCTCGTCATGGAATAGGAGGAGTTGGCGAAGCTCCGCATCGAGCACCCGGCTGCTGTCAAGGTACGTAATGCAGTAGTGGAACAGATGATGAAGGCTCGCGTCGAGAAATCCCGTGTTATGGACAGAATGAAGAAGATGGCGGAGGAGACGCGCAAGGAGATGGAGGTCGTGGAGGCGATGAAGAAGCAGTTACGACTCCGCGACGAACTAGATCATTTGGGGTGATAATCTTCCTTCTTATTTTGTTCCTGTGTTTCATCTTTTGCTTTGGGTGTTTCGTCGCACGTGTCACGTTCTCTGCGAGGCATGAATAGAACAATGGTTTTTTTTGAGCAAATGAATAGAACAATGCTAACAATGAGATGACTAGCAAATTAGATCATTTTTATCGCCATATGGCACCGGGCTGCCGTGTTTCGTGCTCCTCCGTCGCAGTACTGCTCCAGTGGAAAAATTGAGTATATCGCATGGTTCTTTGTTCCTCCTCGATCAGGTCGTCGGCGCATTTGTACGAGCGGTCAAATCACAAGGCCCCGCCTTCCAGCAGTAATGAACCGTCAAATCACAAAGGCCCCCGCCTCTCGTGAAACCGACCAAGCTAGACTGCCCCGCCCTCTAGCCTTTTAAAAAATGTATACTTTTGTACAACAGTAGTATCGATGGATTGCGCCATGGAGCAAAACTTGAAATTAAAAAAAAGGTGGTACATATAGAGAGCGCTCATCGCCAAATTATGCATATAGTACTATTAAAAAGGCTAGTCACAATAATGGTGTCCAGCACAACCCACCCCTCAAATAAAACTAAGAGGGTGCTTGGATACGTTTTAGTCCCATGACTAAAAGTAGTGGGACTAAACCATGCTAGCCTCACCCATTCTTGGATCCAAATACTAAAAAGGCTAAAATCAAGTTAATGAGCATTTATTATCCTCCAAACCCTCCAATCCAGAACTCGCTTGTGTTAAAGGAGAGGAGTTAAATGAGTAGAGAGAGGACTAATCCATATTTTAGTAGGGGTACCCCTGACTAAATTTTTTTAGTCTCAAGACTAGTTTTAGCCCCTCTTTAGTCAGGGGTGCTTGGAACTTTAGCCTCTTAAAGAGATTATTTTTAGTCAGACTAAAATAAGTCCCTTGGATCCAAGCACCCTCTAAGAATCCTGGAATTATTTGACAAAACTATGCACCCTGAAATTCTTTGACAACTAAACTGATGGCTATATGATGTTGGCCATATATATTGTACGTATATAATGTGAAGAAACGAGTGGTAGTACTATACCAACTAAAAGATGAAATGTAAGAAATACTAGTATGTACGTACTGAAGAGTTAAAGTAACGAGAAGAAACATAACATAGTTCTGCTGGGGGCTCAGCACAACACACCCCTCAAATTAAATTAAGCACACCTGAAATTAAACTTTGCAACTATTCCGGTATACACTGCATTAGAACCACCATGAGCAACAACACTGCCACCTTACTTGGAGTCCTCGCCCACGTCCTCGACTTCGTCCTTGTCCCTCTTCCTCTTGGCCGATACTTCTTTGCTTGAACCGCACACTTGGCAGTTGATCATCATCCAACCCTTGTAGATATTGAAGCAAAGGTAGCCATCCATTGCAGCATAGTGGATGTGGTCTATATCTAGTACAGTCCGCTTCCATGCATGACGATGAAACATGTATGGAGGTTTCTCCAGTTTACCATACGAAGGATGAACCATGGCTCCTGCCAGGGTCAGCATTGAAGGCTGACGAGAGGACACCAGCTGATTCTTCTGGAGGTCAAAGGTGTTGCTACAATGAGGCCTATCTGACGCATGACTTCTTTGTCATTACCAAATTCTACAGTAACAAATTTGACTAGGTTGCTTTGGAGGAAGTCCTTAAAATCCTGGCACTCAATGTCGGCATGGTATATGTGGTAGACCAAGCATAAGTCATGCACGCAAACCTGGATCACGGCGGGCTTCTTCCTCTCTTCGTCCTTTAGATCCTTCTCTGGTCCCAGGACTGTGGTGTACTCAACATCTAGCCCAGCGACTCACTCATCATCTGAGTCTTTGAACATGCGTCTGAAGCGAGAAAGGCATCCTTTCACTGTCGCGGAAGAACGGGTGTAGATGACGTCGAACTCATCGCCGGTGATGGTTCCAACCTTGTACTCACCGCCGATCGTGGAGATTTGGGATGCCATGGATTTGGGAGGAGGGTTAGGATTAGTGGAACTGCCGTAATGTGAATGGACGGGACGACTAGGAGCGAACCGCCGTAGTATTGAAGGACGTGCGGTGACGAGTAGGAGCGGCATTAATTAATTGAATCGTCTCGCCTCCCTCCGCATGCAGCCGCATGCAAGCCTCACGCGCACATCCCTAGTGCATGCTACGGCTGGGTATTTATTTCTCCCAATCAGTGTACGCAACGAGCAGCGAAATCAGTGTAATATGTGGTGATTTAATTACAGCGAGACTAATAAAAATGGGACTAATATGTGGTGATTTAATTATCTTCTCCTCTTAAACCACCACCGCTCCTCTCCTGTTCCAATCTAAATGCAGCGCTGCTCCTCTCCTCTTCCATTTCAAAACCACCGCCCCTCCTCTCCTGTTCCAGTCCAAAACCAGCGTCGCTCCTCTCCCGTTCTAATCCAAAACCAGCGCTGCTCCTCTCCTCTTCCATTCAAAAACCACCGCCGGCGAGTGAAGGTGCTGTGGAGAAGTAGGTCGATGGAGGAGTACAATTGATACGTGAGGATCGCAGACGGCGACCCTGTGAAGCTAGCTAGGATGTTGGAGATACAGTCTTGGTTTGACACAAGGACCAACTAGTGACGATGGCGACATCCATGGCCAAATATCTGCAATAGAGCAAAAAGGCAGCGATATTCCCGGAGGGAGTTGCGCCGGAGTACATAGAGCGCTCCTCTGGGCCATGGAGCAAACAGATTCACCGAATCTGATCGTGAGGGAGCGGTGGTGGGAGTATCGATCCCAGATGGAGCATCCACCAAAGATTGAAGGATCGAGCATCTACAGGGTGCCGTTTGTGAGGGTGTCCTGCCAGAGGGAGCCGGTGGAGTCTTCGTCGACCGAACCCAACTGCAAGAGGAGAAAAGCAGTTGGCCCGACGATGCTTCCCCACCATCGTCTCCCTCGCCGTTCACATCGTCTCACGGGGTGGCTGTCTGCCGCCAAGGAATAGGAGGGGCTGCCCCCCAGCCCAATAGTCGGGCAGGTCGTGAATTGTTAGAAGGAGCTTAGGGTTGTCAGTATTGGGAGGTTGTGAATTGTGTTTTATGTTGTGTATTTTGAGAGTACTTTCAAATATGAATGTCTTTTGAATTTCAGATTTGTAGTATTGAGCATATGAAGTATTTTATGAATTCTAGAGATCTATTTTTAGCACTTAAAAATGTAGTTTCATAGGAGTATAAAAGTGCAGACAATGTGATTCTCAGAGAAGAAACTGCAAGTTTCAGTTTCAGATAAGAAACTGCAAGTTCAGTTTCAGATAAGAAACTGCAACTTTCAGAGGCAGAGCATTTATATTAACACGCCCTTTTCAAACAGGGTTAACATCATGTTGGAAGTTTTATTCATGGTCGACAATGGAACTACCAGCCAGTTAACATCATGCTGATCATCATTCATGCATAGCACATCTTCATATGATACACAGTCAAAATGCCCACACAATGTCGAGTGTGCGAAACATAGAGAAAACGAGGGACGAAGTTTTGGCAAGTGTTGCACGTGGTTTTGGGCTGCCCCGTCCAGGCTTTCATTTTTAACATGCGCAGCCCACGACCTCGGATGGGAGGTCCATAGGCCTGTTTGTATTTTCTTAGGGCTGTCATGTATCGACCGGCTTATGGACCTCCCATCCGAGGTTTTATTTTTGGCAGCCCAATTTATGTATTTTTTTTGACGAAAACGCAGAGGTCTGTTCTATTTTTCTATATAAGAATAGGAACGCCAGGTCCAACTTATGTTTCCCTTCTAATTATATTGTATATATTTAAATTATTTTATATGTTATTATATATTATTTTTATTGTCATCATATATTTAACAGATACTTACATATGTAAGAAACTAATATCACACGTCTTATTAACTTATAAAAATAATTTCTTGACAAATAAAATCCTGGATTGTTTTGGCACGAAAACCCTAGTGATTGTGTACAAAAGCTTGGTAAGATTTAAGGACGAATGTAATAATATCACTTATTATTTAAATATATTTATAACAAAATGCTCAGCCCCTTTTTATTTTTTGATAACATTGCTGGCCCAACCCAACATTATAATTAGAATCAACCCAACTAAATCATGTATTTCGAGAAAGTGCAAATGGCCTATAATTTTTTAGGAAATAAAATAAATGGGCCACACGAACGCTACATTATTTGTTCACCTAGCCCAGCTAATGGCTGTAATTAATAGAAGACCAAATTGACTATAAATTCTACCGCGCAAAAAAAATGTAAATTCTGAAAAATGGGTTGAATACGTGCCACATTTTGGAGGCTGAAATGTGGGCCAATAGGTCGAAGCCAATGCAAGTCGTTGTCAATTTAGTCAACAAATGATTCTGACATGTTAGCCGTTGGATTTACATCCAACGACCGGCATCCATCTTCAATCTCTCGTCTTCTTCCTCCAGCGCCGCCGGGACCACCTCCCGCCTCCTGCTGCTAGCTGCTCTGCTTAGCACGCTTCGCTATGAAGCGCTACTTCACCGTTTGCCAGGCCATCCCTCCACCCCTCCACACCTCCTGTTCTTCTCCACCGACTGCCGAACCACACCGCACTAGAACCAGTTAACCCTTGTACAGCTCTCCGTCTGTGACTCTACTCCCGCGTCTTCCCATCTCTGGCTCGTTGTTGTCCGGGGCCTCGCCGTCGTCCACCACCTTGGATGCGCTCGATGCAGCGAGGTCAACGAACGACACCATCGGAAGTAGACTGTGCGTGGAGAGGCTGACAGCTGGGTCCACGGCCGCACACAAGGAAATGCCTCTTTATCATGCGCAAAATAATGATTCCTCCACCTGACATCTGGGACCCACCGGAAGGGCCTCTGTATTTCGCGAAAATAACGTGCCCCTCGCTGACATGTCGGACCCACTGATACGTCTCCCACATATCTTTAATTTTTGATTGCGCCATGCTATATTATCTACTGTTTTGGGCAATAATGGGCTTTATTTTCCACTTTTATATTATTTTTGGGACTAACCTATTAACCGGAGGCCTAGCCCAGATTTGCTGTTTTATGCCTATTTCAGTGTTTCGAGGAAAAGGAATATCAAACGGAGTCAAAACGGAACGAAATCAACTGGAGAAGTTATTTTTGGAAGGAAACCTACCAGATAGACTTGGACCCTACGCCATAAGATGAAGGAGGTGCTCACGAGGGTAGGGGGCGCGCCCCCTGCCTCGTGCCCCCCCTTGGCCCACCGACGTACTCCTTTCACCCATATATACCTACGTATCGTAAAACTTCCAGAGGGCACAATAGATTGGGAGTTCCACCGCCAGAAGCCTCCGTAGCCACCGAAAGCCAATCTAGACCTGTTCCGGCACCCTGCCGGAGGGGGCATTCCCTCTCTGGTGGCCATCATCATCATCCCGGTGCTCTCCATGACAAGGAGGGAGTAGTTCTCCATCGGGGCTGAGGGTATGTACCAGTAGCTATGTGTTTGATCCTCTCTCTCTCTCTCTCTCTCGTGTTCTTGATTTGGCACGATCTTGATGTATCGCGAGCTTTGCTATTATAGTTGGATCCTATGATGTTTCTTTCCCATCTACTCTCTTGTAATGAATTGAGTTTCCCCTTTGAAGTTATCTTATCGGATTGAGTCTTTAATGATTTGAGAACACTTGATGTATGTCTTGCCGTGCGTATCTGTGGTGACAATGGGATATCACGTGATTCACTTGATGTATGTTTTGTTGATCAACTTGCGGGTACCGCCCATGAACCTATGCATAGGGGTTGGCACACGTTTTCGTCGTGATTCTCCGATAGAACTTTGGGGCACTCTTTGAGGTCCTTTGTGTTGGTTGAATAGATGAATCTGAGATTGTGTGATGCATATCGTGTAATCATACCCACGGATACTTGAAGTGACATTGGAGTATCTAGGTGACATTAGGGTTTTGATTGATTTGTGTCTTAAGGTGTTATTCTAGTATGAACTCTAGGGCTGTTTGTGACACTTATAGGAATAGCCCAACGGATTGATTGGAAAGAATAACTTTAAGGTGGTTTCGTACCCTACCATAATCTCTTCATTCGTTCTCCGCTATTAGTGACTTTGGAGTGACTCTTTGTTGCATGTTGAGGGATAGTTATGTGATCCAATTATGTTATTATTGTTGAGAGGACTTACACTAGTGAAAGTATGAACCCTAGGCCTTGTTTCCTAGCATTGCAATACCGTTTATGCTCACTTTTATCACTTGTTACCTTGCTGTTTTTATAATTTCAGATTACAAATACCTTTATCTGCTATCCATATACCACTTGTATCACCATCTCTTCGCCGAACTAGTGCACCTATACAATTTACCATTGTATTGGGTGTGTTGGGGACACAAGAGACTCTTTGTTATTTGGTTGCAGGGTTGCTTGAGAGAGACCATCTTCATCCTACGCCTCCTACGGATTGATAAACCTTAGGTCATCCACTCGAGGGAAATTTGCTACTGTCCTACAAACCTCTACACTTGGAGGCCCAACAACGTCTACAAGAAGAAGGTTGTGTAGTAGACATCACCCACCAACTATCTTCGCACACAAGGAAGTGCCTCCTTATTACGCACAAAAAATGAATATTCCCCCTGCCAGCTGGAACCCAACATAGTGGGAGGCTGACTTGTGGGCCTACCAAGTTGACGGCGACGGAGGGCTTTCTCAACTTAGTCAATATGAACGATTCTAGCTCCTGTTACCATACGATGTTCATCCAACGATCGTAGTGCTTCTTCAACCTCTAGTCTTCTTGCTCCAGCCGCCCAAACCAGCGCCGGTCGTGCCGCGTGCTCCTGCCTCCCGTGGCCGGCTGTGATGCCACGGAGGCCTCACCGCCCCCTACTACTCCCCCGCTGGCCAGGACATCCCTCTACTCACCCAGACCCCCTGTTATTCTGCGGCGACAGCAGCCTCACACCACAGCCGAACCAGTGAACCCTCGCACTCCTCTTCGCGTGGGCATCCACTGTTGCGTCTTCCCCGGCTCCGAGTCGTCCCCTTCCTAGTCCTCGTCGTCGTCCACCGCCGTGGTGCTCTCGGCACGGCATGGTCAACATGGCCAAGGAACGACTTCCATCGGACGTGGACTGTACGTGGAGAGGCTGACAGCTGGGTCCACGTCCGCAGCAAGGAAGTGCCTCCTTATTACGCGCAAAATAATGATTCCTCCACCTGACAGCGGGGACCCACCGGACGGGCCACCGTATTTCGTGAAAAAATGTTTCCCCCTGACTGCTGGGACCGACCAGCTACATGTTCGCATGCAAGGAAGTGCGTAGGAAAAAAAACGATTCGCCCCCCTGACTACTGGGACCCACCAGCTACATCTTCGCACGCAAGGAAGTGCATCCAGGCAAAAAAACCGATTCGCCCCCCTGACTGCTGGGACCCACCATGTACATCTTCGCACGCAAGGAAGTGCCTGACAGTCGGGACCCACCTAGTTGAAGCGTACGTAGCGTTGTCATTCTGGTCGCGAACGTGTACGTACATATATACTGGTGGATGTATAGGCGCGCACGTGTCGTAGTAGAGGCGCGCACGTAGCATGTACACGTATGTACAGTGGCCAGGGTGCAAGAAAGAAAATATGGCCACGTATGTGTACATACGGGCGGGGTCTCGAACGCCTACTCGCGCATACATACGGCCAGGGCTCGTGTACATGGCTGGGTCGGAACGGAGAAACAACGTCGTCGTCGTGTTCATGGGGAGGCAACAGAATGCGTCGAGTTCATGGGGAGGCAGCGAAATGCGTCGTGTTCATCGGGAGGCAACGGAACGCGTGGGAGCCAACCGGCTGGGTTGAAACGGAATGCGTGGTCGTGTTCATCGGGAGGGCTTGGACGGAACTGGCGATGGAAACAAGGCCTGGCATACCGCAAAATGGAGGAAACGGACCTCCTACGTTTGAAACAGGGTCCTATTGATTGGGAGGGGTGTGGCGTACCACAAAACGGAGGAAACGGACCTCCTACGGTCGAAACGGTGGTCTTGTTGATCAGGAGGGGTGTGGCGTACCGCAAAATGGACGAAATGGGCCTCCTATGGTCGAAACGGGGGTCCTGTTGATCGGGAGGGGTGTGGCGTACCGCAAAACAGATGAAACGGACCTCCTACGGTCGAAACAGGGGTCCTGTTGATTGGGAGGGGTGTGGCGTAACGTAAAATGGACGAAACGGACCTCCTACGGTCGAAACGGGGGTCCTGTTCATCGGGAGGGGTGTGGCATATCGCAAAACGGGACTCCACGGGATACTGTTCATCTCCACTGTCAACCTCCTCCAGCCTCCACGGGCTATCGTCGACCTCCTCCAGCCTCCACGGGCTCCTGTTCATCCAGCCTCCACCGCGCGCTACTCCACTGGCTACTGTTCAACCACCCCTCCACGGGAACCCCTCCACCGTCTACTGTTCATCAAGCCCTCCACACCACGGGGTCCTGTTCAACCACCCCACCACGGGCACCCCTCCATCGTCTACTGTTCATCCAGCCCTCCACCACACCACGGGGTCCTGTTCATCCAGAGGCAACGCCACCGCTCACTGTTCATCCAACCCCCCCCCCCCCGCAACACTCATTGTTCATCCCAGAGGCAGCATCGATCGGCTTCAGTTAGCAGCAGTAGCGAAGGAATCGCTCGATCGGGTTCAGTTAACAGCCATCGATCGATCGCTCGGGTTCAGTAACGCGTAGCCTGTAGTGCAATTGCTCGGGTTCAGTTAGAGCCCAACGCCTCGCTCGGGTTCAGTTAGAGCCAACGCCTCGCACACACGCGCGTACGTGTACGAGAGAAACGCGCATCGCTCGGCCCCCGACCTCCCACCATAACCGGGAACTCCCTGAAATTTTCCTCCTCCTCGCTTCTACCACGGTTTTTTCCGTCATGGACGGCCCAAAGAATGTCATGCAGCTGCGTCTCCAGCCCGCCCAGGACAAAAAGCCCATTTTCTGTCATGATTTTTTGTCATAGAAGTAGGAGCCCACCACATCTATGATGATACCGGGTTTTGTCACAATTATCGTCATAGAAGTGCCATACGTATGACAGAAAAAAAATTCATTCGGCCCAAAATGTCACAAATGTGTCTTTTTTTGTAGTGACATCAATAACATGTATATCACATATACCTTTGTTCACCTTGCCATCCTTCTTATCCGCCAAATACTTGGGGTAGTTCCGCTTCCAGTGACCAGTCTGCTTGCAGTAGAAGCACTCAGTTTCAGGCTTAGGTCCAGACTTGGGTTTCTTCTCTTGAGCAGCAACCACTACAAAAAAATACACTTCCGTGATGATACATGTTTGTCACAGTAGGTCGCGTTTTTTGTCATGCATGTACATCCATGACAAATTTATGATAGAATCAAGATAGTCATACCTGTGCTGTCGTAGAAGTGTTCCATGACATTACCAAAATTATCATCACAGAAGTGTCGACTTCCATGATGATAAATCACGCGTCATAGAAGTGCTTTCGTCAAGGGTGTCCGACATGTGGCATCCACCCTAACGAAACGCCGTTAAGCTATCGGGTTGGGTTTTGGATCCGATAACCCGTTAATAGCCCCGACCAATGGGGATTTTCCACGTGTAAAATCATCATTGGCTGGAGGAGACACGTGCCAGGTCCGCGTTGGCACATGTGTCACTCATCCAATGGGCGAGACACACCTATGATATGTTGACACGTGGACCGGCCCATCAAGTTTAAATGGGTCGGCCCAACTGAAGGCCCACAAGATTTTGCGGACCATAATGGGCCGGCCCAGCTAATGGCCCACGAGATTTTGCGGACCATAATGGGCTGGCCCAGCTAAAGGCCCACAAGATTTTGCGGGCCATAATGGGCCGGCCCAGGTAAATGCCCACAAGATTTTTGTGTGCTATAATGGGCCAGCCCAGGTAAAGGGCCACAAGATTCTTACGGATCATAATGGGTCGGCCCAGCTAAAGGCCCACGAGATTTCGCCAACATTAATGGGTCGGCCCAGCTGTAGGCCCACAAGATTTTGAGGACCCTAGTAGGCCGGCCCATTAACTGGCTGCCATGTTTTGGGCCAAATGCCGGCCCATATTTGATCCGGTCCATTAATGGCCTGCCACGCTCCGGGCCTAATAGTGGCCCATATGAGATCCGGCCCGTTAAAAGCCTACCACGTTCTGGGCCAAATTACGGCCCAGATCAGGTCCGGCCTTTTAAGAGGCTTTGGGCTCAATTATGGCCATATCAGATTTGGCCCGTCAACTGGGCACTATGCTTTTGGGCCCACTTGCTAAAGGCCCACTTAGTAATTCGGCCTGATATTAGTTTTGTCTTGTTAAGGGCCCGTTTAACATTTCGGCCCTATATTAATTTCGGCATGTTAAAAGCCTGTCATATAGTTGGGCCTAACTACGGTCTGGTTTGCATCCGGCCTGCTCGCAGCCGATATCTGATTGGGCCAAACAAGGACCGAGACAATTTTGGTCTGTTAAAAGCCCGTGATTTGATTCGCACAATCATGGGCCGAGGTTCATTTCGGGCTGCCGCCGGCCCGTGAGCTGTTTGACACATTTCAGGCCCAACCTACATCGTGATTGCATGACGACCTGATTATGTGCCGTAATTTTATGGTTTGGCCGGTTTACTGCGAAGACAGGATATATATACAGTAAAATAACTGCAGCATCGTGAATAAGAAAAAACCTAGACTATACAATAAAGAAATTACGGCATATTACATCCACTGGGCATCAAAGTTCGCCACTATGATAATAAAGCACAAGCAGACAGCAGATTACACACACTGGGCATCAAAGATCACCACCAGTGCAAATAAACATGCTGACAAAATAATATACAAAACCGACAGCACTTCAATAGAGTTCAAGAAAGGTTAGCCCTGCTGGGGAGCTGCAGTGCAAGCAGCTGAGCAAGATGATGAGACTGTGCTTGTTCAACACTTATATCTTCCTCACTCTGAAAGATAAATAAGCAGACAAATGACAGGTTTTGCACATAAAAGTACCAGTGCTGACAATTCATCACATTTCTTACTGACGAATAAAGTGAAATAGTTTAAAATTGCATTAACACAATATGGTATTGTTCAGGTCAAGACATGGCAGGAAATGACATTGTGAAGGAGTTGGCAGCTTCATGACACCACTGGATTACAGATCAAGAACTCATAAGTATCAATGGTTAGTGTGCTGTCAATTTATACCATTTCAGATTGGCAAATAAAGAGATGGTTTAAATAATAGTAGAATGATATGACATTGTTCATAGTTAAGACATTGCAGAATATGACATTGTGCTGTAGTGGGTAGGCTCACCACACCACTGGATTACGGATGAAGAACAGAAGCATACATGCAGTGCAAAAGAAGACCACTTGCTCTGTATAGTTTAATTTACATGGTATGAAGAATGAACTTGGTTGTACAACTGAAAATTTAAATTGAGAAAGGACAAACTTTTGTTTATGAACTACATAATAAACTTTAAACAATCAATTTGATGCAAACACCAAAAATAAATAGCCGTTGCAGTCATGCCTAACCAAATATATACAACAAAGTTTGAAGGCTTGAGATGGACAAACTTACATTATTGGTGAAGACAAGCTCTATAAAGGCCTTGTCCATGCTGATGGGGGGGCAATTCAAGAAATTTACCACATAATCTTCTTCAAAAACATTGCCTTTATTATACATTTTGTTAAGAGTAAATATAGATGTGATAATATATGAAAAAATGGAGAATATTTAAGATAAGATGAAGAGTGATGCTACGTAACCAAGTAGCTATACATGTAAGTGCAGCGATACAGGCAAAAGGTACAACCAAGAGCAATGCATAGCTAAACTTCTTCAGTACCAACCTTATGGTAAGAGTAAATATAGATCTGATGTGTAGAAAATGGAGGGCAAAGGAAAATAAGCTGCAGAGTGGTGGTACATGAACAACTACCTGTCATTATAAGTACAGTGATAAAGGACAGCATGTACTTACAAGAACAATGCAGAGCTAAAAAACATTGGCATTGGATATATTCTACACTAATGTAACCATTCATACAGATTAGATAATTTGGAGCGAACAATTGATAAGCAAGCTATCATTCATACTGCTATCACATAATGAACCAGGTATGTATGCAAGTACAGTGATACAGGACAACAGGTACTAACAAGAGCAAAGCAGCGTGCAGCATATTTGCGATATCCTGTCATTCTTGTCAAACCGGAATTCTTCTTCGAGCAGATTTCCTGCAAAAAAGATTTGTATGGCACATGCGGAAAAGTAGAAGTTCAAATTTTCATGTGATTTCATAGACAGTACCTCATCCTGGGAACGAGACTAGTGCATAACAAGGTTTTTCCATCCAATGTCTTCTAAATTTAGCACATGAGACTTCACCAGAAATTCGATTATAGACTTGCCATCAAAGTGTGATTTCCTCAGGTAACACCGATAATGCTGCAATGCTTCCTTGAAAAGCACACGCAAGCTTTTCTCGTCATGACTATCCAGATTGACCCTCGCCTAGTTACAACAATGTAATGTAAATCATTGATGTATTCAATCAGCAGAAAACATGAAAATAATAACCATGAATAATAGCACTTACACGTAAGTTGGACAGGAAGATGTGAAAATGGTGTTTCTCTTCACAATAATCTTCCCATGATGGGAATATATGCACATAGTCCCTAACAACATTGAAAGCATTGTCTTTTAAACTGGGGATAAATGGAATGGGGTTCCAATCTGCAGGAATTGGCCATCTCTGCAGTTGGGATAGGTCTTCGGCCGATGGACTTGCTGCACCTTTTGCTGGAGTGGAATTTTTCTGTGGTACAGCTGGTGCTATGGCAAATGAAATCGGTATACCTTTTGCTGGAGTGCAGGTCCTGTGTGGTGGGGCTAGTGGTGGGGCCAGTGAAGTATGGGTACTGAGGGAGTCCTGGATTAGGGGGTCTCCAGACAGCCGGACTATATCCTTTGGCCGGACTGTTAGACTATGAAGATACAAGATTGAAGACTTCGTCTCGTGTCCGGATGGGACTCTACTTGGCATGGAAGGCAAGCTAGTAGGGATGGCAATGGGTCGGGTTTGGGGCGGGTGGAGCTGGTCCAAATCCAACCCGTGACCCAACTTCCTACCCTTTGCCCATCCACCAAATTATCCATGGGCACAACTTGTGCCCATGCCCGAACCCACTGGATACCCACATACCCATGGAGCTCCATGGGCATAGAAAAGTCAGCATGAAGCCTTCCCAAAGATCAAATTAGCTCATTGTCATTCACTAAAAAAATGATAACATAAGCTACATGCATAAGTAGGCAACAAGTAATACGATGAGTCCTTAAGTGTGACATACCAGAGGTTGATTCTGCAGCATATAGCTTATGGCACCAGTTGCATATTGCCTGCCATTTCCCATTGATTTGCTCTTTCTACTATCACTGGCATATGGCCTCACATGACGTACGGGTATCCATTGGATATCCATGGAGCACAAACTATAACCGTA
Source organism: Triticum aestivum (assembly GCF_018294505.1). Taxonomy (NCBI): domain Eukaryota; kingdom Viridiplantae; phylum Streptophyta; class Magnoliopsida; order Poales; family Poaceae; genus Triticum; species Triticum aestivum. The sequence goes on from NC_057794.1 coordinate 464,626,727, forward strand.
CCCAACCCGGTTGTTCATGTGTATCCATATCCATGGACCCATGGGCAGAAATGCGCGCCATACCCTTGCCCAACCGGGTCGGGTATCCATGGGTATCCAGATCCATGGACAAAATTGCCATCCCTACAAGCTAGGCAATACGGATATGGATATCTCCTCCTTTGTAACCGACCTTGTGTAACCCTAACCCTCTCCGGTGTCTATATAAACCGAAGGGTTTTAGTCCGTAGAAAAACAATCACAACATACAATCATACCATAGGCTAGCTTCTAGGGTTTAGCCTCTCTGATCTCATGGTAGATCTACTCTTGTACTACCCATATCATCAATATCAATCAAGCAGGATGTAGGGTTTTACCTCCATCAAGAGGGCCCGAACCTGGGTAAAACATTGTGTCCCCTGCCTCCTGTTACTCCGGCCTAGACGCAAAGTTCGGGACCCCCTACCCGAGATCTGCCGGTTTTGACACCGACATTGGTGCTTTCATTGAGAGTTCCTCTGTGTCGTCGCCGTTAGGCTTGATGGCTCCTACTATCATCGATACCGATGCGGTCCAGGGTGAGACTTTTCTCCCCGGACAGATCTTCGTATTCGGCGGCTTTGCACTACGGGCTAATTCGCTTGGCCATCTAGAGCAGATTGAAAGCTACGCCCCTGGACGTCAGGTCAGATTTGGAAGTTTGAACTACACGACCGACATCCGTGGAGACTTGATCTTCGATGGATTCGAGCCGTAGCCGGACACACCGCACTATCACGATGGGTATGACCTAGCTCTGCCGCCGAATAGTACCCCAGAGGCCGCGCCCGCATCAGCTCCGACCCTTAGCTTGGAGCCAACTGCGCCAATCGAGGACGGGTGGTTAGACACCGCCTCAGGGGCTGCAGTCTCAACGGCGATCGAGCCGAACACCAGCCTAACCCTCTGCGCAGCCCGTGACTCCAAGGTGCCGGACTCTTTTCCGGACTCCAAACCATCCGCGCCCCTGCCAATCGAATCGGATTGGGCGCCGATCATGGAATTCACCGCCATGGATATCTTTTAGCACACGCCCTTCGGCGACGTTCTGAATTCACTAAGGTCTCTCTCTTTGTCAGGAGAGCCCTGGCCGGACTATGGCCAAGAGGATTTGGATGCGGACGATGAAGAAATTCGACGCCCACCCACCACCCACTTCGTAGCCACTGTCGATGATTTAACCGACATGCTCGACTTCGACTCCGAAGACATCGACGGTATGGACAACGATGTAGGAGACAAACATGAACCAGCGCCTATAGGGCACTGGAAAGCCACCTCGTCATATGACATATACATGGTGGATACACCCAACGAAGGCAATGGCGACGAGATAGCGGAGGATGACCCCTCCAAGAAGCAACCCAAGCGCCGACGTCAGCGGCGCCGCTCTAAGTCCCGCCAAAGCAAAAGTGGTGATACCGGCACAGGAGATAATAACACTCCGGATAGTTCCGAAGACAACAACAATCCCCTCTAGCAAGATTTGGAGCAGGAGGATGAAGGAGCCAGCTCTCCTGAGAGAGCGGCAGACGGAGAGGAGGAGGATGACAATTACATGCCCCCCTCTGAAGATGAGGCAAGCCCGGCGACGGTGAATTCTCCGTACCAGAGGATCCCGTAGAACAAGAGCGCTTCAAGCGCCGGCTTATGGCCATGGCAAATAGCCTAAATAAAAAGCAGTAGCAGCTTCAAGCTGATCAAGATCTGCTAGCTGACAGATGGACTGAAGTCCTCACGGCCGAGGAATATAAACTCGAGAGCCCCTCCAAGAATTACCCAAAGTGCAGGTTACTACCCCAACTGGAGGAAGAAGTGTATGATACGACTGATCGGCCACCTCGTGGCCGCGATAGAGAGGCATCCCAGCCAAAATCTCAGCCTCCACCCCTACGCCATTCAAATAAAAAGGCATGGGGAGATACGCCAGACCTGCGAGACATATTGGAGGATAAAGCAAAGCATACAAGATCGATCTATGGATCACGACGGCGCACCACTCCGCGAGACGATAAACATCACGCTGGATACAGTAAAAGCAAATCCGGCCAAGCCGAACACAGCGGGCAAGACCCATTCGAGCTGCGTCGCGATATAGCCCAATACAGAGGCGCCACACACCCCTTATGCTTCACAGACGAAGTAATGGAACATCAATTCCCAGAAGGTTTCAAACCTGTAAATATTGAATCATACGATAGCACAACAGATCCCGCGGTATGGATTGAGGATTTCCTCCTCCACATCCACATGGCCCGCGGTGACGACTTACACGCCATCAAATACCCCCCACTAAAGCTCAAAGGACCAGCGCGGCATTGGCTTAACAGCTTGCCAGCGGACTCCATTAGCTGTTGGGAAGATCTGGAAGCCGCATTCCTCGACAACTTTCAGGGCACTTACGTGCGACCACCAGACCCCGATGACTTGAGCCACATAATTCAGCAGCCAGAAGAGTCGGCCAGGCAATTCTGGACTCGGTTCCTTACAAAGAAAAATCAAATCATCGACTGTCCGGATGCGGAGGCCTTAGCGGCTTTCAAACACAACATCCGAGATGAGTTGCTAGCCCGGCACCTTGGTCAAGAAAAGCCGAAATCTATGGCAGCTCTCACGACGCTCATGACCCGCTTTTGTGCGGGAGAAGACACCTGGCTGGCTCGCAGTAATAACATATCAAAGAACCATGGTACCTCAGATACCAAGGACGGCAATAGCAGGTCACGTTGCAACAAACATAAGCGCCGCATTAACAGCAAAAATACTGAGGATACGACAGTCAATGCCGGATTCAAAGGCTCTAAACCCGGTCAGCGGAAAAAGCCATTCAAACAAAGTACGCCGGGCCCGTCCAGCTTGGACCGTATACTCGATCGCTCGTGTCAAATACACGGCACCCCAGACAAGCCAGCCAATCTCACCAACAGGGATTGTTGGGTGTTCAAGCAGGCCGGCAAGTTAATTGCCGAAAACAAGGACAAGGGGCCGCATAGCGATGATGAAGAGGAGCCCCAGCAGCCGCACACCGGAGGGCAGAAGAGGTTTCCCCCGCAAGTGCGAACGGTGAACATGATATACGCAACCCACATCCCCAAGAGGGAGCGGAAGCGTGCGCTCAGGGATGTATATGCGTTGGAGCCCGTCGCCCCAAAATTCAACCCTTGGTCCTCCTATCCGATCACCTTCGATCGCAGGGACCATCCCACTAGTATCCGTCATGGTGGATTTGCCGCACTGGTCCTAGACCCAATCATTAACGGATTCCACCTCACTCGAGTCCTTATGGATGGCGGTAGCAGCCTGAACCTGCTTTATCAGGACATAGTGCGCAAAATGGGTATAGACCCCTCAAGGATCAAACCCACAAAAACGACCTTTAAAGGCGTCATTCCAGGTGTGGAGGCCCATTGCACAGGCTCAGTTACACTGGAAGTGGTCTTCGGATCCCCGGATAATTTCCGAAGCGAAGAGTTAATCTTCGATATAGTCCCGTTCCGCAGTGGTTATCACGCGCTGCTCGGGTGAACCGCATTCGCTAGATTCAATGCGGTACCGCATTATGCATACCTCAAGCTCAAGATGCCAGGACCTCACGGAGTTATTACAGTCAATGGAAACACAGAGCGCTCTCTCCGAACAGAGGAGCACACCGCGGCCCTCGCAGCAGAAGCGCAAAGCAACCTCTCAAGGCAATCAACCAGTTCGGCGCTTCAAAGCCCGGACACCTTCAAGCACGCTCGAGGCGATCGGCAAATAGACCGCCTGGCGTGACCTGAGCTCGTGTAGCAATACGGCGGCCACCCCAATCCCAGCCCAACGGCGAAACTCGTGCCGCGCGTACATAATTACGCATTAAAAATACCATGGGCACAGGTGGGGAGGGGGGCACAACTGTGGCATGCCCCAGGACGCGGCTTAAACCACACTAGGGGCTTCCCGTTTGGTTATTTTTCTTTTTTTCCAGGACCTTAATCTCTAGAAACACTGTCCGGCAGCACTATTGCCGAACACATGATGCAGCAACCAAGGAGGCAGACAACTACGTCACATCACGGAATTCCCAGGTTGATTACAGTAACGAGCGAAATATTCGATTTAATATCATTCCTCACCTTGCCCTTGTAAGGGACATAGTCCTACTCTTTGCTTATCGCACTATCTGTATCTCTCTGCTTTAACGCAATTTTTTTAATAAACAATGCATGACAATACGACTATTATTGCATTCTTGTTATATATATATATCTATGTGTTCATTAATGACGCCTTGCAACCGTACACCTTGGTACGGCTAATACACCAGGGGCTTACGTACCTCACAACACGGTGTGAAAAGTCCGAACACTTTCACAAGTGCGGCACCCCGAACTTATAGCATTATATGCATCAGCTCCGAATCATGTCTTTGGTCAAATATTGGGTTTGCCCGGCTCCTATGTTTTCGTACCTTACGTTCCGCTCTATCGGCTAAGGTAGCGCTAGGAGAACTACTGCGATTGTGCCCCAGTTCTACTGGGTTCAGCACCTCAGTAGAGAAAGCTAAAACTGACTGTCATGATAAGGCAAGAGACTGGTCGCTGTTCGACGAGGTTTTCGAGTCCCTAAAGACTTATGCCGCCTAGAGCGAGGGGCCGGCCCTGTCCGGCTTAAAGGCGTGTATCGGGCCCCAAATTCGGCCTTCCGAATACCAGGGGCTTCACCGAAATTTAAAATTATAGATTCTATGGGTAAGTGAGAGTGATAAAGCATTATTAGTCTGGTTGCCTTGTTCGCTGTGCTGAGCACCTCCCTCGAAGGACCCAAACATGGGAACTAGAGTGCTCAGGTTTATCCCGAACACCCCGGCACTCGTGGAATGGGGGCAGAAGCCGAGGACCAGCCATCTCTCAGATTGGATAAACAACCAAACAGAAGGTAATATTTTAAATTCAAACAAGCGTTGCATAGCGCATATGAAACAAGTTTTCATAAATACAGGATAAAACGAGCAAGTCTCATTCAAATATTACATCCTTTTAACACTCATCCGCGATGAGACAGGCACCCGGCAGAACACCCTCGTAGTACATCTCGGGGTGGCGGTGCTCCTTGCCCTCTGGCGGCCCCTCCTTGATCAGCTTCACGGCGTCTAGCTTGACCCACTACAATTTCACATGGGCGAAAGCCCGGCGTGCACCTTCAATGCAGACAGATCGCTTGACGACCTCCAGCCGCGGGCAGGCATCCACAAGCCGCCTCACCAGGGCGAAGAAGCTGTTCGGAAGGGCGTCGCCAGGCCACAGCCGGACTATAAAGCTCTTCATGGCCCGATCGGCCGCCTTATGTAGCTCGACCATCTGCTTCAGCTGGTCGCTCATTGGCACCGGGTGTTCGGCCTCAGCATACTGAGACCAGAACAACTTCTCCGTTGAGCTTCCATCCTCGGCCTGGTAAAATTTTGCGGCATCGGACACACTGCGGGGCAAATCTGTGAATGCTCCTGGAGAGCTCCGGATTCGGGTAAGTAATCGTTAATTTACTTTTACATGCTTGCTTTGCATATAGAAAGCCTTACCCGCCGCTATCTTCTTCATTGCGTCGATCTCCTGGAGGGCCTTTTGGGCTTCGGCCTTGGCACTTCTTGCGCTCTCGAGGGCCGCGGCAAGCTCAGACTCCCGCGTCTTTGAGTCAATCTTCAACGCCTCGTGCTTCGCCACGAGAGCCTGGAGCTCTTCCTGCACCTCGCCCACCCGAGCCTCGAGCTTCTCTCGCTCGGTGCGCTCCTTGGCCGCTATATCCTCGGCCTTGGTTAGCACTTGCTTCAGGGTCGCCACCTCGGTCGTGGCCCCTGGCAAATATACGTTGATCCTGTCATTTTGCACCGCGTCTTCTTTTATATATACATATCTATAGACAGGGTATTACTTACCCTTGTTCTCCTCAAGCTGCCTCTTGGCAAGGCCGAGCTGTTTCCTGGACCCCTCGAGGTCCTGCTTCAGTACGGCGATCTCCGCAGTCAGTGCGGCGGACGCCAGTAGTGAAGCCTGCATATGCATATTGACATACTTATATTAGACTCCTGCGATATTATTTGATCCTCTGCTCGGCTTTTCTTTGTGAACACCGAACAAAGCATCAGGGGCTACTGTCTATGCGGTAATATTTCTACTACATTTTAAAACAGTTACCTCAAAGCCTGTTAGAAGGCTGGCACAGGCTTCAGTCAATCCGCTCTTGGCGGACTGAACCTTTTGGATCACCGCACTCATGATAGTGCGGTGCTCCTTGTCGATGGAAGCGCTGCGAAGCGCTTCCAGCAGATTGTCCGGTGCCTCTGGATGGACAGAGGTCACCAGCACAGGCGTCTTGCCCCTCTTAGAAGGAGGCCGCTTGCCCGAGCCCGGAACCGCTGGAGGGTCCGGCGCGGTGTTCGACTGAGGTCCGAACTCGGAGCTCTCAGGGGCCCCGTCCCCTCGGCTCCCGGAGTCTGGAAGGTCGCCTTGGGGCGCCTCCAGAACTGTCTCCCCTCAACCCGGTGCCTCTTGAGACAGCACCTCGGCGTCGCTAGCAGGATGAGGGGAGGTGGCGGTCGGGACTGGATCGCTATACATGTCCGACGATCCCAGGGAGCCGTCCGACGATACCTCGATATTGGCTCATGGCGGCCTGCATAATTATGTTCGGCGTTAGGGAAAACAGTGCGACAAAGGAATTCTATGAGTTACTCTGGTATCCGAATACTTACGATCTCCCCGGGGGCTTGGCCCTAGGCAATCACTCATCTTCGCCTTCGTCGGCGGCGGTGGAACTGTCCGAAAGGAGAGTCCTTCCCCTCTTGGACCCTTCGGCCTCCCTAGTTGGGGCAGCCTTCCTTTTCTTTTCTCCCCCACCTGGAGGGGGAGCATCTTCTTCTTCCTCCTCGTCTTCGGGGGAAGAGTGTGCCGCAGAGCTATTGGACGATGAGTCCGATAACACCTGGCGTCGGGAACTCTTTCGGGTTCCCTTGGCCTTCTTGGTCTTCTCCGGCACCTTGTAAGGAGCCGAAGCCAGCATCTCCATTAGGAGAGCGCCCGCAGTCTTCTGGCAAAGGGGTCGGACAGTTAATCTGCCCCGACATCTCCACCTAGTCCTATCAAAGGCATGGAGATTAGACCCCGCGCATAATTAAGCTAGGGAAAATAAATTTCCTACGGGACGTATTGAACTCACCGAACACGCTAGACGCTTTGCGCTTAGTCCTCGGTCCTCGGCGAGAGAAGGGGGGACCTCGGCGCCCTTGAACAGCACCTTCCAGACGTCCTTGTGCATCGTATCGAAGAGCTCGCTCAGAGTCTGGTGCTGGGCCGGGTCAAACTCCCACAAGGTAAAATCCCGTTGTTGACACGGGAGGATCCGGTGGATGAGCATAACTTGGACTATGTTGACAAGCTTGATCTTCTTGCTCACCACACTCCAGATACATTTCTGGAGTCCATCCAGCTCCATCGATGAACCCCACGACAAGCCCTTCTCTTTCCAGGAAGTGAGCCGTGTTGGGAATCCGGATCAAAACTCAGGGGCTGCCGCCCATTTGGCATCGCGCGGCTCGGTGATGTAGAACCACGCCGATTGCCATCCCTTTATTGTCTCCACGAAGGAGCCTTCGAGCCATATGACGTTGGGCATCTTGCCCACCATGGCTCCGCCGCATTCTGCTTGTTGGCCTCGTACTACCTTTGGCTTGATATTGAAGGTTTTTAACCACAGGCCGAAGTAGGGCCGGATGCGGAGGAAAGTCACACACACGACAATGAACACCGAAATGTTGAGGATGAAGTTCGGGGCCAGATCATGAAAGTCTAGCCCGTAGTAGAACATGAGACCATGGACGAATGGATGGAGGGGAAACCCTAGTCCACATAGGAAGTGGTGAAGGAAAACTACCCTCTCGTGAGGTTCTGGGGTAGGGGCGATCTGCCCCGCAGCGGGCAGCCGATGCATGATGTTTGCGGCTAAGTATCCGGCTCCACGCAGCTTCTTGATGTCTCCCTCTGTGACGGAGGAGACCATCCACCTGCCTCCCGCTCCGGACATGGTTGGAGAAGTTCGAGGTGGGAACAGCGGACTTGGGCGCTAGAGTTCGAGTGTGCGAAAACGGATGAGCGAAGGAGGAAGAAGGCGTGGATAGAAAGGTGAATCCTTATCTCTTTATATGGGCGGACGAAGCTAAGCGTCCCCACTTGCCTGGTAAAACTCGCTTATCCCCCAAGCGATGTAATTGATGGCGCGGTTGGGTTACCCACGACCACATTAATGAGAATCCCGTGATAAGGGGACACCATCTCTGCTTTGACAAGACATGTCGAAAAACTGCCTCGCGTTATGTGCGGGGCTGGTTAAAAGGAACGGTTCGAATAGTCACCGGGCCATGACATAACGTCATGCTGCCGAAACAAGCCAGCAAATTAGATTTGCGAAAATATTATTCTCTATACGGTGGAATATGGAACTTATTTTGCAGGGTCAGACAATATCCTCGTATTCATATTCTTCTATGATGTACTCAGAGAAGGAACCCGCCTTGCAATGCCGAAGACAATACTGCGCGCTGGACTCATCGTCGTTGAAGCCTGGTTCAGGGGCTACTGAGGGAGTCCTAGATTAGGGGGTCTCCGGACAGCCGGACTATATCCTTTGGCCGGACTGTTAGACTATGAAGATACATGATTGAAGACTTCGTCTCGTGTCCGGATGGGACTCTACTTGGCATGGAAGGCAAGCTAGGCAATACGGATATGGATATCTCCTCCTTTGTAACCGACCTTGTGTAACCCTAACCCTCTCCGGTGTCTATATAAACCGAAGGGTTTTAGTCCGTAGAAAAACAATCACAACATACAATCATACCATAGGCTAGCTTCTAGGGTTTAGCCTCTCTGATCTCGTGGTAGATCTACTCTTGTACTACCCATATCATCAATATCAATCAAGCAGGACGTAGGGTTTTACCTCCATCAAGAGGGCACGAACCTGGGTAAAACATTGTGTCCCCTGCCTCCTGTTACCATCCGGCCTAGACGCACAGTTCGGGACCCCCTACCCGAGATCCGTCGGTTTTGACACCGACAGGTACAGTCTGCTGGAATCGGTCCTATGTTTTGTGTCACTAGTTGTACAGCCAGTATAAGTGGGTGCTGTCTGATTTCTCTGGCATCACCACGTTTTTCAAGGACTTTGCTGGTGCTCCTTCAGGTTCGGCAATCACCCTCTTCCTTTGTGATGTCTGATGCACAAGAACATCATTTGAGTGGAAAAACATGGTATGATGATAGATGGAATATGTATTCATAATGGATGGGCATGGCATCTCGACATATATGATGAGTAAACTAAGCAGATAGCGGTGCAACAAAGTAGAAGAAATGCAAGACAACATATGCAAGATACCCGCAATCAATAAAACATTGCCAAATTAGAACATGCACCTTGATGGGTGAACAGGACATGCCATCTACCTTTGGCTCCTCAAGGTTAGAATAGTCATTAGGATCATATTCTAAACAAGAATCAACAGGTGGGGAGTGTATGAGTTTCATTGCATCCAGAATGGCACTCAATGCCTTGGTGCCAATTTTGTAAGTCATTGCAGTGTTTAGCTTCAAGAGTGGACTGCTGCTAGTGCGACACAAAGCAGCTACACAGATCATAGTGTAGATATAATGGGAAAACCTTAAGCATCAAAGTAAAATCAGTAAAGTGGAACTTGCTGGAATATATGTGCTAGTATTGCCGGTACGGCTAGAAAGGCTTCGAATACCAGCTCTCTTCAAGTGAAGGTGCGGTACTATTAATATCAGTGTAACTCTCAAAGGCGGCACAACTTCCCGCATTTCCTTGCTATTCTTATAGGATTCAAGTGGGCAGGCCACTACAAATCCTATTCTTATGTTTACAAGATCCTACGAATCAAAGAGGCTCAAAGTGTCCATCACAACCGATCGTATAGACCTCTACACTACAAATGTCCCTGCTCATCTTCAGTACAAGGAACATACTGTACTACTATCATACTCCCTCCGTTCCAAAATATAAGACATTTCCACTATGGATCACATACAGATGTATCCAGATACATTTTTGAGTGTAGATTCACTCATTTTGCTCCATATGTAGTCCATGGTGGAATCTATACAAAGACTTGTATTTAGGAATGGAGAGAGTACATATTAAAGAAGAACGGAAGAGGAACATGCTAAATAAAAGCAAGCAGATTTTGGATAATAAAATGTTGGTTGCGCAGTGCCCACACATGATGAACCAGAGCACATTAAGAATGCAACTCCCAGCTATCTCTCGACCATTTCAGGATGTTGGATGAAGATCCTACGTCTCCTAACCCTTCTTCTTCCTCGTCTCTGATTCTTCCCATACAGAGCACCGCACGGGCCGCCGGCCGGACCACCGGCCCCCACCACCTGTGTTCCTCCGGCACCCCCACCCCCACCCCCGCCCCAACCCCCACCTGCGTCGAGTTTTGTTTGTTAGGCGAGGCCCCACAACCACCCGAGCCCCTTCGATCGCACCGGCGAACTCCGGCGAGCTCTAAAAAATCGACCGACCCAATTTTGAAATTTAGTCTACTGTGATTTAACTAGTGTGGAATATAAAAGGGGAAAACCATAAGCATTGGGAGTATAGTGTTGAGCGTGCCATGGCGGATCTGAAGGTGCAAATCGGACAAAGGCAACTTCGCAACCAAGACAAGAAATCAGAGTAAAGCAGTGGCGATCTATTTTCTTGCTGCGATAAATAAGTTGAGCAGATACGAAAGAGTACCGCCTTTGGTGTGGCGTCGTGTACGCATCTACTGAGAATTTGACGGTGTTGCGGTAGAGATGGATGTCGGCGGCATGGAAGTGATACGTCTCCGTCGTATCTATAATTTTTTATTATTCCATGCCAATATTCTACAACTTTCATATACTTTTGACAACTTTTTATACTATTTTTGGGACTAACATATTGATCCAATGCCTAGTGCCAGTTCCTGTTTGTTGCATGTTTTTTGTTTCGCAGAATATCCATATCAAACGGAGTCCAAACGGGATAAAAACTGACGGAGATTTTTTTTGGAATATATATGATTTTTGGAAAGAAAAATCCATGCAAGACGGTGCCCGAGGTGGCCACGAGGCAAAGGGCGCGCCTGCCCCCCCTAGCGCGCCCCTGACCCTCGTGGGCCACCTGTTAGGCGGTTGGTGCCCTTCTTTCGCTGCAAGAAATCTAATATCCGGATAGAGATCGTGTCAAAATTTCAGCCCAATCGGAATTACGGATCTCCGGGAATATAAGAAACGGTGAAAGGGGAGAATCTGAGAACACAGAAACAAAGAGAGACAGAGAGACAGATCCAATCTCGGAGGGGCTCTCGCCCCTCCCACGCCATGGAGACCATGGACCAGAGGGGAAACCCTTCTCCCATCTAGGGAGAAGGTCAAGGAAGAAGAATAAGGAGAAGGCCTCTCTCCCCCTCGCTTCCGGTGGCACCGGAGTGCCACCGGGGGCCATCATCATCACCACGATCTACACCAACACCTCCGCCATCTTCACCAACATCTCCATCACCTTCCCCCCCTCGATCTACAGCAGTCCACTCCCCCGCAACCCACTGTAGCCTCTACTTAAACATGGTGCTTTATGCTTCATATTATTATCCAATGATGTGTTGCCATCCTATGATGTCTGAGTAGATTTTCGTTGTCCTATCTGTGGTTGATGAATTGCTATGATTGATTTAATTTTCTTGTGGTTATGTTGCTGTCCTTTGGTGCCCATCATATGATTGCGCACGTGGATCACACCCTAGGGTTAGTTGTATGTTGATAGGACTATGTATTGGACGGCAAGAGTGACAGAAGCTTCAACCTAGCATAGAAATTGATGCATACGGGATTGAAGGGGGACCAATATATCTTAATGCTATGGTTGGGTTTTACCTTCATGAACATTAGTAGTTGCGGATGCTTGCTAATAGTTCCAATCATAAGTGCATAGAATTCCAAGTCAGGGATGACATGCTAGCAGTGGCCTCTCCCACATAATGCTTGCTATCGGTCTAGTAAAGTAGTCAATTTCTTAGGGGCAATTTCGCAACTCCTACCACCACTTTTCCACACTCGCTATATTTACTTTATTGTTTCTTTATCTAAACAGCCCCTAATTTTTATTTACGTACTCTTTATTATCTTGCAAACCTATCCAACAACACCTACAAAGTACTTCTAGTTTCATACTTGTTCTAGGTAAAGCGAACGTGAAGCGTGCGTAGAGTTGTATCGGTGGTCGATAGAACTTGAGGGAATATTTGTTCTACCTTTAGCTCCTCGTTGGGTTCGACACTCTTACTTATCGAAAACTATTGCGATCCCCTATACTTGTGGGTTATCAAGACCTTTTTCTGGCGCCGTTGCCGGGGAGCAATAGCGTGGGGTGAATATTCTCGTGTGTGCTTGTTTGCTTTATCACTAAGTAGTTTTTATTTGTTGTTCTTAGTTGTTCTTTATCTTTAGTTATGGATATGGAACACGAAATACCAAAAAAATAGGTGTACTTTCTTCTCATGGAGATGAGGAACCTCCTAAAACCCTCGATGCTGGTTATGTGAAAGATATTATGTACTACTTTAATAATCCTGAGAAAACCCCATTCAATTATGTAATGGGAGTAACGTTGGATCAACGTGAATACTTTAGGGATTACCGCTTGACACAAAAAGGGAAACTATTATGGGATCAAATTCATATATTGAATTGGTATGCTAGGCAACTATGCTTGAGATATGATTATACTTGTTGCTCTAAGATGAAGGCTCCACACCTTCCCTTTTTATGCGAATTTAATGATAATAAAACCTTAGCTTCTTATGCTAGAGGTATATATGATTACTATGATGTGAAACAAATAGAAGAATTTGTTGCTTTTATGGGTGCTTATGAAATTGAATCTATGTTTAAAGAGTTTGAAGATTTTGATGATTCGGTTTATACACCTGAAAATTTAGCTATCCTTAAATATTGTTATGAGAATTATGAATACAATTACGATATTAATGCACTTATTCAGAAAGTCTCTGCTGTCCAAGAAGAGACTAATATTTTGCAGGAATCTATGGAAGAAGTTGATGAAACTGTGAGCTCATTGGATGAAAAAGATGAGGATGAGAGCGAAGAACAAAAGGAGGAAGAGCGGATTGATCACCCGTGGCCACCTTCTAATGAGAGTAACTCTTCAACTCATACATTGTTTAATTCCCCTTCATGCTTACCGAAGGATGAAAATTATGATAATTGCTATGATCCCGTTGATTCTTTTGAAATATCCCTTTTTGATGATGCTTGATATGCTTGTGGCCAAGATGCCAATATGAATTATGCTTATGGAGATGAACTTGCTATAGTTCCTTATGTTAAACATGAAATTGTTGCTACTGCACCCACACCTGATAGTCCTATTATCTTTTTGAATTCTCCCGACTACACTATATCGGAGAAGTTTGCCCTTATTAAGGATTATATTGATGGGTTGCCTTTTACCTTTGCACATGATGATTTTGATGAATATAATATGCATGTGCTTTCTGCTCCTACTTGCAATTATTATGAGAGAGGAACTATATATCCACCTCTCTATGTTTCCAATACGATAAAATTGCAAGAAACTGCTTATACTATGCATTGGCCTTTACTATGTGTGCATGAATTTATATTTTATGACATGTCGATGCGTAGGAAGAGAGTTAGACTTCATGATTGCATGATATATGTTACTTTGTGCTCACTACTAAATTATAAATCATTGTTAATTAAAATTGGCTTTGATATACCTTGGGATCCGGGTGGATTCATTACTTGAGTACTATATGCCTAGCTTAATGGCTTTAAAGAAAGCGCTGCCAGGGAGACAACCCGGAAGTTTTAGGGAGTCATTTATTTCTGTTGAGTGCTTTCATATAGTTTAAAAACAACAAAAATAAAGAGGGGAACCCAAAACTTTTTCAAAAAGGAAAGCGAAAGTGAGAAAGACAAGCATTGTTGAAGTGGGAGCTAGCCTTGAACTTTGTTCATGCTCACGGAAACTTTGTGAATCTTGATTACAGAAACTTTTCAATAAAAATAATTATCCCCTTATACAATTCCATTGTATTATAAAAATAATGTGCCAAGGTTTGCCTTTAGGATGTTTACATTTGCTTGATGGTTTGTACGGTGCGGGACAGAAACTTTGGCTGTAGTGCGCGATTTTACATTTTTAGCTGGAACGGCAAATGGTTCTGATTATTTTTGAACTGTCTTCCTATAATTTTTTTTTATTTTTCCTAATTTTGGTATAATTTTTAATATATCAGAAGTATGGTGAATGTTCATATTATTACAGATTGTTCTATTTTAGACAGATTCTGTTTTTGATGCATAGTTTGCTTGTTTTGATGAAACTGTCAATTTATATCAGTGGATTAAGCCATCAAAAATTTATATTACAGTATACACAGTGTAAAAACAAAATATGAATTGGTTTGCCATAGTACTTAGAGTAGTAATTTGCTTTATTATACTAACGGATCTTACCGAGTTTTCTGTTGAAGTTTTGTGTGGATGAAGTGTTTGATGATCGAGAAGGTCTTGATGTGAGAAGAAGGAAGAGAGGAAAGAGGTCAAGCTTGGGGATGACCGAGGTACCCCAAGTAAATATTCAAGGAGACTCAAGCGTCTAAGCTTGGGGATGCCCCGGAAGGCAGCCCCTCTTTCTTCAATAAGTATCGGTATGTTTTCGGATTCGTTTCGTTCATGCGATATGTGCAATCTTGGAGCATCTTTTGCATTTAGTTTTCATTTTTCTTTTATGCACCATGCTGGTATGAGATAGTCCTTGGTTAATTTATAGAATGCTCTATGCACTTCAGTTATATCTTTTGAGTATGGATTTATAGAATGCTTCATGTGCTTCACTTATATCATTTGAAGTTTGGATTGCCTGTTTCTCTTTACATAGACAACCACCATTTGTAGAATGCTCTTTTGCTTCACTTATATTTGTTAGAGCACGGGCATATCTTTTGTAGAAAGAATTAAACTCTCTTGCTTCACTTATATCTATTTAGAGAGAAGACGGGAACTGGTCATTCACATGGTTAGTCATAAAATCCTACATGAAACTTGTAGATCACTGAATATGATATGTTTGATTCCTTGCAATAGTTTTGCGATATAAAGATGGTGATATTAGAGTCATGCTAGTGGGTGGTTGTGAACTATAGAAATACTTGTGTTGAGGTTTGTGATTCCCGTAGCATGCACGTATGGTGAACCGTTATGTAACGAAGTTGGAGCATGAGGTATTTATTGATTGTCTTCCTTATGAGTGGCGGTCGGGGACGAGCGATGGTCTTTTCCTACCAATCTATCCCCCTAGGAGCATGCGCGTAGTACTTTGTTTCGATGACTAATAGACTTTTGCAATAAGTATGTGAGTTCTTTATGACTAATGTTGAGTCCATGGATTATACGCACTCTCACCCTTCCACCATTGCTAGCCTCTCTAGTACCGCACAACTTTCGCCGGTACCATAAACCCACCATATAACTTCCTCAAAACATCCACCATACCTACCTATCATGGCATTTCCATAGCCATTCCGAAATATATTGCCATGCAACTTCCATCATCATCATATACATGACTTGAGCATTCATTGTCATATTGCTTTGCATGATCGTAAGATAGCTAGCATGATGTTTTCATGGCTTGTCTGTTTTTTGATGTCATTGCTACGCTAGATCATTGCACATCCCGGTACACCGCCGGAGGCATTAATATAGAGTCATATCCTTGTTCTAGATATCGAGTTGTAATATTGAGTTGTAAGTAAATAAAAGTGTGATGATCATCATTATTAGAGCATTGTCCCATGTGAGGTTATCAAAATAAAAGTGGCCAAAGAAGCCCGAAAAAGAGAGAGGCCAAAGAAGCCTACAAAAAAAGGAAAAAAGAAAAGAAAAGAAAAAAATGAGAGAAAAAGAGAGAAGGGGCAATGTTACTATCCTTTTTCCACACTTGTGCTTCAAAGTAGCACCATGTTCTTCATATAGAGAGTCTCTTAAGTTATCACTTTCATATACTAGTGGAAATTTTCATTATAGAACTTGGCTTGTATATTCCAACGACGGGCTTCCTCAAATGCCCTAGGTCTTCATGAGCAAGCAAGTTGGATGCACACCCACTTAGTTTCAGTTAGAGCTTTCATATACTTATAGCTCTAGTGCATCCATTGCATAGCAATCCCTACTCACTCACATTGATATCTATTGATGGGCATCTCCATAGCCCGTTGATACGCCTAGTTGATTTGAGACTATCTTCTCCTTTTTGTCTTCTCCACAACCACCATTCTATTCCACCTATAGTGCTATGTCCATGGCTCACGCTCATGTATTGCGTGAAAGTTGAAAAGGTTTGAGAACGTCAAAAGTATGAAACAATTGCTCAGCTTGCCATCGGGGTTGTGCATGATGTGAGTATTTTGTGTGGTGAAGATGGAGCATAGCCAGACTATATGATTTTGTAGGGATAACTTTCTTTGGCCTTGTTATTTTGAAAAGACATGATTGCTTTATTAGTAGGCTTGAAGTATTATTGTTTTTATGTCAAATGATAGACTATTGCTTTGAATCACTCGTATCTTAATATTCATGCCATGATTAGACATATGATCAAGATTATGCTAGGTAGCATTCCACATCTAAAATTATCTTTTTTATCATTTACCTACTCGAGGACGAGCAGGAATTAAGCTTGGGGATGCTGATACGTCTCCGTCGTATCTATAATTTTTTATTGTTCCATGCCAATATTCTACAACTTTCATATACTTTTGGCAACTTTTTATACTATTTTTGGGACTAACATATTGATCTAGTGCCCAATGCCAGTTCATGTTTGTTGCATGTTTTTTGTTTCGCAGAATATCCATATCAAACGGAGTCCAAACGAGATAAAAACTGACGGAGATTTTTTTGGAATATATATGATTTTTGGGAAGAAAAATCCATGCGAGACGATGCCCGAGGTGGCCACGAGGCAGGAGGGCGTGCCTGCCCCCCCCCCCCAGACGCGCCCCTGACCCTCGTGGGCCACCCGTAAGGCGATTGGTGCCCTTCTTTCGCCGCAAGAAAGCTAATATCCGGATAGAGATCGTGTCAAAATTTCAGCCCAATCGGAGTAAAGGATCTCCGGGAATATAAGAAACGGTGAAAGGGAAGAATCTGAGAACGCAGAAACAAAGAGAGACAGAGAGACAGATACAATCTCGGAGGGGCTCTCGCCCCTCCCACGCCATGGAGACCATGGACCAGAGGGGAAACCCTTCTCCCATCTAGGGAGAAGGTCAAGGAAGAAGAAGAAGGATGGGGGCTCTCTCCCCCTCGCTTCCGTTGGCACCGGAGTGCCACCGGGGGCCATCATCATCACCGCGATCTACACCAACACCTCCGCCATCTTCACCAACATCTCCATCACCTTCCCCCCTCTATCTACAGCTGTCCACTCTCCCGCAACCCGTTGTACCCTCAATTGAACATGGTGCTTTATGCTTCATATTATTATCCAATGATGTGTTGCCATCCTATGATGTCTGAGTAGATTTTCGTTGACCTATCGATCATTGATGAATTGCTATGATTGATTTAATTTGCTTGTGGTTATGTTGCTGTCCTTTGATGCCCATCATATGATTGCGTGCGTGGATCACACCCTAGGGTTAGTTGTATGTTGATAGGGCTATGTATTGGAGGGCAAGAGTGACAGAAGCTTCAACCTAGCATAGAAATTGATGCGTACGGGATTGAAGGGGGACCAATATATCTTAATGCTATGGTTGGGTTTTACCTTCATGAACATTAGTAGTTGCGGATGCTTGCTAATAGTTCCAATCATAAGTGCATAGAATTCCAAGTCAGGGATGACATGCTAGCAGTGGCCTCTCCCACATAATACTTGCTATCGGTCTAGTAAAGTAGTCAATTTCTTAGGGGCAATTTCGCAACTCCTACCACCACTTTTCCACACTCGCTATATTTACTTTATTGTTTCTTTATCTAAACAGCCCCTAATTTTTATTTACGTACTCTTTATTATCTTGCAAACCTATCGAACAACACCTACAAAGTAATTCTAGTTTCATACTTGTTCTAGGTAAAGCGAACGTCAAGCGTGCGTAGAGTTGTATCGGTGGTCGATAGAACTTGAGGGAATATTTGTTCTACCTTTAGCTCCTCGTTGGGTTCGAAACTCTTACTTATCAAAAACTGTTGCGATCCCCTATACTTGTGGGTTATCAGGAAGCAGATCTAGGAGGGTAGACGGTGGCGGCGGGGCATGGTGGACGAGACGGTCGTAGGAGCGGCGCCGGCAAGGTGGACGACGGCGGGGATGAAGTGAGAGGACGGGATGCAAGGATCCCGGTCTGAAGCCGTGGATGAGAGAGGTCGATCTCTTGTAATGGACGGCAGCGTCGGGGTATCAGCTCCGGCATGGTGGAGGAGGACGGTGGTGGATGGGGTGGCGAACGGCGCCGGACGGAGGAGGGTGGGGTGGAGAGGGTGTTTTGGCGCCCACGGAGCACAAATGGGGAAAAGGGAGGTAGAGAGGAAGGGGGAACCATGTATTCAGGGCGCGCTTGTCTCAAATGCGAGGAAATTTACAAACTTAGCCCCCGTTTCAAATTTCTACTACATCACAGCAACATTAGTCGGTTGGGGATAGGACGGTAATCTCGCATACACCGAATATTTGTTGAGGGAGTTTGTTTTTGGCGCCCACCGTGTATGAATATGAATCGGGGAGGGAGTCGATTTCGGCCGAGGACACACTGTGTTTTGGCACCCACCATGTATGAATCTAGGTGAGAGGCGGTTACATCACATTTGGGTGAAATTACAAACCTACCCCTATCAAAACCTATAGAAATCCAACAGATAGGCTTTGCGTGGCAGGGATAGGCAGTAGTGATTTCCATCTCGCAGATTTTGGTTTCGGGCGGTTACTACGACTTTCCCCGCTACGTTCAAATTTTGCAGAGTGCACGTTTACCGTGCCAACTCAATTCGAATCTAGTTTGTATTCTAGTTTTTTCGGGCGGGATCCATTTTCAATTGGAATTACATTCTATATACATCATTTTTTATATACTTTCAAAAGCACAACAAAAAATTCTGCTCCTTTATATGTATAATATGATTTACAAATACAACGATCTCGAAATCTTAAGGTGGAATTCGAAAAAATGTAACCAAATTATGTTCTACTAAAATGTATGGATCAGTAATATCTCATATTAAATAACATAGATGTGCGTGAATTCATATGAGCATGCATGTTTGATAGATCAATTTTGGTTCGAGTATGGATTACATGTATCATCATCTCGAATTCAAATATTTTAATCCCTTTTTTGTTCACTCCTTTCACGTCCATCTCTCTCGCATGCATGCTCCTTCAGGTAGCTATCACTCTCTTTTCTCCAGCTCACCCGCACGCTCACTTCATGTTTCTCCTATCCTCGCAAACATGGTCTCTCGATGTCTCCCTTGAGAAGTGTCACACTCTCCCTATCATTATACATTACACGGTTTTCATTATCTCTCACGTCTCTACAATTCTCTGGTATCACCCGGTACCTAAGCTTTCTTTTTCACCGCCACACACACAGTCTCCACTCGTCTTTCACTTTGTCTTTCTCTCTATGGGATTCTCTCACACACCCTATATGTCTCTACATATGACTCATACCACTAAAATTACTCTCTCTCTCTCTCTCCTGTAGACACACCATTTGTTGCGGTCTCCTTTTCGTCTCCATCCCAGACTGACATTACTCATTTGTTTACCGATTAGACAACCCTGACTACCGTCTCCTCTCTCTCACACACACAGACACACACACACAACTCCTGCTTCCACTCCCCTTCCCGACTACCCTCTCTCTCTCACACACAAAACTCTCACTTTCGCACCCCGACTCGTATTTCTCTCACAAACATTTATCGACTAGCTAACCTCTAGATAGGTTTATACACCCACACACTCGTGCTTCCACCATCGCATACATGTCTCTCCCTCTCCTTGTGTCTATGTAGATTTTTCTCCCCTTCTTGAGACACGCCCTCTCGATCGTGCACACACACACACTATTGCCTCATTTTAAGCTGATACCTATCGCACACACACTCCTTGTGTCTTTGTCACACATGCACTCCGTCCTCCTCCACTCTCCCTCTCTCTCACACACACATGAGCTTTTTGCAACAACTAGCAAGATGCCCATGCATTGCACAGAACATCAAGATGCATTTGTATGAGTAGTTTATCTTGTGGGGGAAAAGGATGAACGAGGAAAGGCCTTATTTGCAAATGTGGAGAGGGGTGTGGGTATCTTTTTGCAAAATTGCCATAGTTTCCTTCCTATCCATCAGATATAGATCGGACGTCCTATATTGCAGGATGGCAGGCACACGATCATCACCGACAATGCTTTTTATAAGAGTAGGGATAAAAAAATAGAGTTGGTGATGATGGTGGGCCTGCCATCCTGCAATGTAGGTCGTCCGATTTATATCTGACGGATAGGAAGGAAAATATGGCAATTTACCCGCACTCTTCACCACATTTGCAGATAAGGCCTTCCCTCGTTCATCCTTTTCTCCCACAAGATCTTGATGTTCCGTGCAATGCACGGGCATCTTGCTAGTAAGAGTAGAAATTAGACATATACCACTTCTCGAATCTTGAAACCAACAACATTCCTCCCTTATCTCATCAAAACCGCCAAAGGAATATATTTTGAGTGAAACATAACATATTTTTAGTGATATACATATTTCAAAACTAGACTTTTTTTCTATCAAATCGGTGAATATGTATTAATCTACTTTGATCGTGTGGCAACGCATTGGCACATTGCTAGTAGTTATTATAATTTTTTGGACACCAGACAAACAGTGGAGTACATATACGAAGAGAAGAGGTGCACGCATGCAGTCGGCCTCTCGCTGTCTCGCACACATGAGTGTTACGTAAAGGCGGCGTTAACAAATAAACCCTAAAACCCTAGGTGCACGATTGCTGCATTCGCGGGTACCGGGTACGTGGTGGAGCACCTTTGTAGGAATAGTCAACTCGCGTGATAATTTGATCCGTAGGAGTTGATGGTCGGGACCACAGGTGAACGACTTGGAGCGCGGTGGCTCGCCAGTTGCCACAGATCGTAGCCACGTTTAAAATATCGTTTTTAGTGGGGTTAAGAGTTCCGATTTTCAATGGCGCATTATAAGTAGTAAGTAGTTTTTAGAACGATTGGTATGGAGCGGAAATGGAATTCATAGTACCACGTACCTCCTTGGCATATGGTTGTATGGTTTTTTTTTGCGATGGAGGTTGTATGGGTTTATGTTGCAAGATGTTGAACCTGGTAGTTCTAGGGCAAATACTATGGTTTAGATTTAGATGCTGGTTTTCAGTAATGAAAATCGGAAGGGGAAACCCTTATTTGATTAAAAAAACTACTACCTCCATTCTGGTTTACTAGTCCCCATCGTACTTTGGGTCAAATTTTGTCCACGAATTTTACTTGTAAAATGTGATTGGAAAACGAGATGCATGCATGAACACTAGTTACTCTAACCCCCCTCTAAGGCTGATTGTAATGCGTAGTATCATACCTTAGTATCATGCACATGATACTAAGGTATGATACTACCTCCGTAATGCACAGTATCATATACTAGTATCATATGTAATTTTATTTATTGCCATGCATGACACATAGTAGCATAGCATTTAATATGATACGGTATCATGATATGATACTCAACACTCTCTTTCTTCATTTAATTCTATGCCACCCAGTAAAATAGTCTAGTTGGCATGCATGATACTAGCTATGATACCACCATTACGACCAGCCTAACCCCCCTCTTTTCTTTAATTCTTTGCCACATCAGCATGTTTGCTATTCCCGTGTGCATGATACCAGCTAAGATACCACCATTATGGCCAGCCTTAATCATCGCATGCAATAATTTAGTGCACCTTGAAATATGAACATGTGTGGGGCATGTATGTTTTTAATGACTTGAGACTATACCTAGCCCGGCATGCAAGATGACTTATTATGCATCGTTCCCCATACTTGCAGGAAGCTCGTTCGTCTCCAAATATTTTCCTCTCCATGTGTGAAAACAATATGCCTGCCAAATTCTTCTTCTACCTCCGGCGGTCCCACCACTCCACTCCGTGTGAAAAAATCTGCATGCATGACTCTCCTCCCCCCACGCTCGTCCAATCCGTTGTGACCAGCAATATTTCCACCCCTTTGCTCCCCCGTAATTTACTCCAACAAATATGTCCATGTAGCTGTTACTTAACTGCAGGTGCATTGGGTCACTGACATATGGGCCCAACAGGGGTCTGGCCCACATGTCAATGACGCAACTGGACCTGCAGTTAAGTCAGTGCAGCTCAGTCCATATCTTACGTAGGTGTGCCATTGCTCGCTATAAATACTGCGCCTCCCACGACATCGCTATCTCCTCCCCCTCACATTCACGTTCATCGCTATCTCCTCCCCCTCCCTCTCATGTCGACCACCATGGCATCGCCCCTCCCAAGCCCTAGGAGCCCCTCGCTGCACTGCGTGGACGGTCACGCGTCGTCGTTCCGTTCCTCGCCGCCACTAGTCGAGGAGGACGCGTCGGTGTTCCGCTCCTCGCCGCTACGCGACGCGTCGCCGTTCCGTTCTTCACCGCCACAAGTTGAGGAGGACGCGTCGGTGTTCCGCTCCTCGCCGCGACGCGACAGGTCGTCGTTCCGTTCCTCGCCGCCACTAGTCGAGGAGGACGCGTCGGTGTCCGCTCCTCGCCGTGACGCGACACGTCGTCGTTCCGTTCCTCGCCGCCACTAGTCGAGGAGGACGCGTCGGCGTTCCGCTCCTCGCCGCGACGCGTCGAGGTGGACGCGTCGACGTTCCCAATCTCGCCAGCACGCACGCTGGAGGACGTGTCGGCTCCCCCAGCCTTGAGGAGCTCTGGAAAGAAATGGATGTCGCCTTGCGGGAGGCTTTACCTCTAGCAGAGCGCGCCAAAATAGAGGCGGAGAAGAAGGTCGAGGAAGAGAAGCGCACCGCGGAACAAGCTACCTGGGAGGCCTATGTTGCATCCGAGAGAGTCAGGCGATTGGCTCTTTGGCAGAAGGCTCATGCGAGGGCCGTGAGGGTGGCGGAGGACGCCCGTGCCGACGCCCTAAGTGCAGTCAGGCCCAAGCGCCTCATCTACGCTTGGTGGTACATGGAACGGGTGCACGCTTCCAGCAAGGAGGAGTACCTGTTGGCGCTGGATCACCACACCGTTGAGATCGCGCTCGCCCGCCGGCAAGCCACCAATCAGCACCTCGCAAGTTGCGAGGCTGAGGAAGAGGCATTGTGTCGGCGCGTTGGGAAACGGCCGCGCACCAGGGCACTCATGGCGCGCCGCAAGTGCTCCTGCGAGCGCTGTGGCTTTTAGGAGGAGTATAATTTTTGTTTTGTAAGGCGATCTCATTAGTTTTGGGACGCAAATGATAAATCCCGAATGTTCAGGAATTTTTAGCGTCCTTAATTAAGTATGTAAAAGGGAAAGTTTGGAAACCTTGTGTATTCGTACGCATTTTGCAAGTACGTGCATATAGCACAAACTTTACTATATACTATCGCACTACACGTCTCTCTCGATATATGCTTGCAGACTGTGCTACTCCCTCCGTCCAGGTCAATAAGTCGTATTTGGTTGTGCACCGTGACCAAGAAGGAGGGAAGACTTATACACCTAGACGGAGGGAGTACTACTATTACTTATGTACGTGCAAATGCACGTTTTAACATTACGATGCGGTTTTTGTAAAAGTAGAAAAACATCACTAGTCAAGCTTGTGAAACGATTCAATGCAAAACAAATGCAAAAATGCTCATTTGATTGTTTACTTTTAGCTTCCTTCTCTGTGGTTATTTCTCTATCGTACTTTGTACAGAGTATCTCACTGGTTGGAAAGGCATGCAAATTCCCAAACCGCTTCCTACACCCTGTATCAAATTTTTTGCCTAACAAGTTGTGCCGTGCAATTGGAATTCCAACTTGAGTACTACTACAAGTAGGAGTACCAGGGGCCAGTTCTTTTAGGCTTCTAGATTAGTAATCCCATAACTACTATCTCCGTCCTGGTTTATTGGTCCCCATTGTAATCTGTGTCAAATTTTGATCATAAATTTAACTAATGAAATATTAGTGCATGTGACATGCACTACTCCATCCGTCTAGGTGAGTAAGTCATCTTAGAGCAAGGTTAATAGTTAAGCCTACTTCCGGCTCTATAGTAGAGCCATGTCACCTGTAGCCTATATTTGAAAAAGTTCATACAGTAGAATGGTTGTAGTGTTGGCTATACATTTAATGCATGCATGCTGTGCTAGGCAAAGGAAAGTGACAGGATTGGCTGGGGGGAGCTGAACGCCGGCCGTAGCGCTCGCATGGGCTGCATGCAGGCTCCTTTTCCTCGTTGCTTGTGCTATCGCCCGGTGACTCGCGAAGCGCCTGCTTGATCCTTTCTTCTCACTTCTCTCTCCTCCAGCTATGATTTTGCTGATGTGGAAGATGCTATAGCCTGCTGACTAGTCTCTATTGTACTTGCTCTTAGGTTGTGCACTGTGACCAAGGAGGAGGAGAAAACGAGAAATGTTAATGTTTATTTGCTAATTAATAGTATTGCATGCAATGAACTAACCACTGCATGTCGTGTTTGATATCTCAAGTCATTAAAAGCATGCACACTTTTATCTCTTATTGGTTGATATGTCAAGAAACAAGAAACGAGGTAGAAGTTAATGCACCGCGCCTAAGTGTTTTGGGATTATTTGGTTTTCGTAAGATGACTTGCACACCTAGGCGGAGGGATTACAATGGTGAGGATTAAACCAGTTAAATCTTTGGTCAAAATTTAGCACAAATTACAATGGTGAGGAATAAACCAGGACGGAGTAGTAGTTTAGAAGCCCAAATAAATGAGTGAGGCGCCTTATTGTTTCTCTCCACTGTGACTAGTCTTGTGGGAAAAGCTGGGGAAGCCGCCAAAAGAACTGGCCCTAGGAGTAGTAGCTAGGGATCGAGTGTGCTAGATGAACCGGAGAAATTAAATGCAGAGAGATGAATTGCAAAAAAGACGGAGGGATGTGATGGTTGCTTGTCGGTTTATTTTACCAGGCCACTTATTACTGGGAGTGGTTGGGTTTTGTGATATGACGGCTTTACTGCCGCGCCACGAGCGGGGTGAGAGGTGAGACTCCCGTGCAGTGCCGCCCTCTACACTTGTACTACATCGGTCGTGGTTTATAAGTCCCCCATTGAATTTGACTGAAGATTTAACTGACAAAATGTTAGTGCATGTCAACAAAAACTATATCATTGGATTCGTATGTGAACATAGTTTTGAATGATATAATTTTAGGTGACATGCATCAGCATTTATCATACTATATATAATGTTAGTTCAATTTTTGGTCGTACTAATCTATAGTAGTAAGGTGCCTGTGCGTTGCACCGAAGAGTGAAATGCATTGATCGGGGAGTTGTTTATTTTGACAAAGGATGTGGGGGTCATATCATGTTTAACGGGTATCGACAGGTTTCTTCGGATATTATTTCATCTCTAGAGCTCACAAACATCCGGGTGAAATTGATAAAAAGGTATCTTTTGCAAACAAAAGCGTTCAACTGTTCAACCTGCATCCAAAACTTGTGAAGAAATAACACTTATTGTGCTTTGCAAGAAGTGATCTTTTCTATACTATCTATACTACTATATAGTATACGAGTCCTGGATTGCACCTAGAGCATCAATCCTAGCCGCTCATCTCCTAAGTCTAACGGCTGATATTGGAGGGATTCACAGTGAACAGTGCCTATAGTTGAATCTACTTGGTTATGGAACCATCGCTGCACCGTGTCATACCTTCCTGAAAAGAAGACCTATGCCTCCTCTACTATGCTGCAATTGTCAGGTTGTAATGAGTAAAAAAAGAGTTGGTTGTGAGCCGATGTGAGATGGTCTGGAGGAGAAACTAAAGTTGAAGTAAACAATTTGTGGGTTCCACCACGTACTTTTTTTTTATATTCTTCGAAAATTTCTGGATGACCGCAGGCAGTAGTTGCATTTTGTACTACCAATTAGTAAATTTCTAAACTCTATTTCGTGTGCATCAACAATATTTTTTTTGCTCGAAATTCATTTTTCAAAGTATTTTTTTGGTGGAACCACACCATACTGTTAAGACGTGCATACACACTAGTAAGAATTAGTTTTTGAGTATCGATTGTTATACATGTTGGCTACAGATGACATGGCACTTTCTTATAGTCAACAGTTGGCTATACTATTAAGTAATATTAACCATGCCCTTATACTCCTAGACGGAGGGATTAAATCAGGATGACTTGCAAGCAGGCAGAGGAGATGTAAGAAATGGTTCATCGTAAGTCTTTCACCAGTACTGTAGTAAAAATCCATACATGGAAGATTCTAGACTAAACCATAAACGGATACACTTTTATTCATGCGTGATACTCCAATAGAGCAAGATCCTGCATGGAAGTCTCCACATGCTTAGACAGCGGATTACATTGAGCGAAGACTAATGATCAATATTTAACTTGATAATGCATATGTCCAGGTGAACCTCCTTGGAGTCCCCGTGCACCGCGTCGGTAGGTAAAGGATGCCATGGGTTTTCCAAGTCCACATTGGCGGGATAGTCCCAGCTCCCCAGAGTCCAAGTCCATTCGATGAGGCCGGTGTCGCCGCCCACGCGACCCGGAGGGGTAGTAACACTGACCATGCACCCGTACATCGGCCTCGTGTCAGTGTCAGCGTCAGCGGCGTCGCCCCTGACGCACATTACAGAGACGGGGCGGCGGCCTGCACGGGCCTCGCCGGTGCCCACAATCAATAGGAAGACGTTACCGTCCTCCTCCGAGACTAGCAGGAGGCGGTGATCCTCCAGCGACTCTGGCATGGTGAACGGGTAGCACATCTCGTACTTGATGTTCTCTGCCAAGGGCCAGCAGTGACCGCTGCATGCATCAATGAGGTGATGCACCATGTCCGCCGGCGAGCCACAAAACGGCATCGGGCACTCATAGCAGTGGATGAAGGGCTCCATGGAGGCATCGACCAGACCATCCATGAAACGGGAGTGGCTGTAGGGGACGTTGCGCCAGTTGAATATATGAGCAAGTTACTACGAGATTTAATCCGAATAAGCACAAAATAAATCATGACGGCTATAACAGAGATGAAACTAATCATGTGGACTAGCATAGTAGTAGGATACATAGTAGAAGCATGAATTCTACCATGATTTCGAATAGGAAGGACAGAAACACATACGGTGCAACGAGAGCAACACCATTGGCGTTGAGGTTGTCGCCCATGTCCAAACACCACGTAGACACGGGCCCTGTTTGGATACTCTAACTCAGTTAGAGGTTAGAGTTAGATTCTAACCTTGAACTAGCTCTGAACTAACTATAACCAAAAAGATGTTTGGGTGGCAGGGTTAGATGGAGCGCAGATACTGCGAGGCGCCTTCATGGGCGGTGCGAGAGGGAGGGAGGAAGAGGACGAGAAGCTTCGAGGAAGTGGGGTGGGATCTACCACGGGAAGAGCGTGAGAAAAATGTGTTTTTTAGTGATCCCGAGAATAACTAACTCACATAAGCACCTCTTGGGTGGGTTAGTTTTTTGGGGTGGGTTAGATGGATCTAACCCAAACTAACCCTCCTGTTTGGATATTTTTGTGTTAGTTGAGTCCAAACTAACCCAAACTAACTCTAACCCATATCCAAACAGGGCCACGGTCTTTGAGCATGGTTCGTAGTCGTTCCACGCTCGGGCATTGAAGTTTGTAACTATTTTAGATTAGAATATACTACTCCTCCGGTGCTAGTAGTAGAGCAGAGTCCTACTCTACTACTCTACTCAAGCAAGTTAGGGCATAGCACTATAGGGAGTACCAGTACTGTGATCACTCAAGCAAGTTGTCTGGCATCGACATGACCCTATGCTGCTGGTATGTGTCTCGTAAGTCAAGCGGCGTGATGTAGTCATCATCACCTGTCCACTTCCCGCAGCACATATTCACTTCTCCATCTTTGTCCGCACATAATCTCGTCCAATCTTCCATCCCCGCTAAGGCGCCTCCCCCCTCGTCTGAAACCCAAGCACTAACAATGGCAGAACCGAGCAGTGTCCACCGAAAGAGTGGCTGGAATTCGCTCCCCACAGAGGTAATCATGCTCATTGTTTCACGTGTGGACAATCTCAGTACCATGCAAGGATCATGATGGCAGCGCGGTTTCGTTCATCAGGCAAAATTGTGTGTACACAGCATACCATGCGTCTCTGCATGCACCATACCCTGATATGTGCCGCCATGCTCTATAGCCCAAAGCAGGAGAGAGGGTCGCAAGTATCAGACTTCGACCTGCTAGCTGGAGTTTCCCCCGTCAGGCACCCATCTGGTTCAAGCTGTCAGCCAATCTCCACAACTTAATAAATAGTAACGTCTAACTAAGCCAGTTAGTTAGATGCGTACACTTGGTGTAGTAGGATCTTTATTTAGTTTGATGCATACACTTGTTCTTTTTTGGTAGCCCTTTTGTAATGATGGCTGATGTTTGGTTTGGAAGAGAGTGATGCGTCTTCACTCTTCTGACCTGCTTACTGCTTCTGTTGCACCCCCAGCCCTGGTTGCTGCTGCTGCTGTTTTCAATGTACAATCAGTAATATATTTCGTCTGTTGGTTAAATAAATGTGTTGTTAGAACGAAAAACACAATGTTTTGGAAGTCGTTGCATGGTTCGATCCTTTAGTGCCCCGTACCGTACATAGCGCATACTATTTTTCGTGCGGAACACATTTTCCACTTGTTGATAACATGCAGCCCACTGATGAAGGCTCAATAGAGAAGCCCATAATTAACTGGAAGGGAGGCTCTCACATGAATCCGGCCCAGGTACATGCTCATGGTCCCCTAAACATAAATAAGTAAATAAATAAATAAATAAAGCTAAATGCTCATGCACCAGTTCTTTGGGAAAATAGGTAGCCCAGTATTTCTTTTTGAAGAATACCCAAGCTAGGCCTATTTGTTTTCTCCGAATTACTGGGCTGCAAATCTTTCAAGACGAGGAGGGATGCATTCCGGCCTGGCTTAAGAGTATGGTCAATGTCTGTTAAAAGTAATATCAAAAGGGGTTGAAAATTCCAAAAAAATTTATAGCAAATGGGATATAAGTATCTTTTTTTGTTTTTGTTTGTCACTGATACCTTATACGTATTTCATTGGATTTAACATGACATAGTACTAATTTATTTTTAAATTTGTTTTAGTATGGCTATTAATTTTGGGATTAAGAATATTTCGTCCCCCAGCAAAAATTTGCGAATTTTCAAAATTTCCCACATATTTAGTTAATTTTTTGACCCTGGTACTAACCAGAAAATGGCCGGCAATTCTAAAATTGGAAAACGGGCTGCAATAAATTCCATATGAATTAGAAAATGAGTAAAAATTATAAAAATAATAGCAAATGGGCTGTACACGCCACAGATTTCGAGGATGACTTGTTTACGCAAGGCTTTGTCAGTGAACACACAATTCTATCAGTAGTGACTGTTGGATGTCCATCCAACGGCCGACGTGCTTCTTCAATCTCTGATCTTCCTATTCTAGCCGCCTAAACTAGCGCCGGCGGGACTGCCTGCTCCCTCCTCTTGTGGCCCGCTGTGATGCCGTGCAGGCTTCCCCAACCCACCCTACTCCCTCCGCTGGCCTGGGCGCACGCAATCAACTGCCTCCTTATTACACGAAAAAAATGATTCCTCCCACTGACATCTGGGGTGCACCGGTTGGGAGGCTGACCTGTGGGCCTACTAAGTTGACGCGTACACAGGGCTTGTCAACTTAGTCAACAAACGATTCTAGCAGCAGTAACCATTGGATTTGAATCGAACGGTCCTGCTGCTTCTTCAATCGCTGCTCTTCTTGCACCAGGCGCCCAAACCAGCACCGGGGAGACCGCCTGCTCCTGCCTCCAGTGGCCGGCTGTGCTGCCGTTGAGGCCTCATCGCCCCCTACTACTCCCACCGCTAGCCAGGCCCTGCGGCGACGGCAGCCTCACACCGCAGCCGAACCAGTGAAACCTCGTACTCCTCTCCGCGTGGGCATCCACTACCGCGTCTTCCCCGGCTCCGTGTCGTCCCCTTCCTAGGCCTCGCCGTCGTCCACCGATTTGGTGCTCTCGGCGCGGCGTGGTCAACTTTGTCAACGACATTCCATCGGAAGAGTACTGTACGTGGAGAGGTTGACAGCTGGGTCCACGGCCACGGCCCAGTTTTTTTGTGATTTGCCAAGTTTTTATGCATGGAGAAATGCCGTTGACAAAGTTGTTCATTCGGCTGGCAGCAATATACACATCAAACCGGCAATTAGTTTCAAATATCTTTTTTTTCATTTCAAGATTTTAAATTACATTAATTTTTATGCATGGAGAATTTTTTGGATTTTATATTGATATACATTTATTTTTAAAATCAGTTTGATTGTGAGTCGAAATTTCGGGATTAAAAACAGTTCGGACCGCACCGAAATATGCAAAATTTCGTATAATTTTTTAACCGTGGCCACAATATGGGCTGTAATGCTAACAAAAAGAATATGGGCTCCAAAAAAAACCTTAAGAATTAGCAAATGGGCTGTAAATTATTAGAAATAATGGCAGATGGGACGTATGCTGTTTTCCATAGATTTGAGGCTTTCCTAAAAAAAGGTTGACGCACAAGCAGTGACTGTTGGATGGCCATCCAACGGCCATCGTGCTTCTTCAATCTCTGCTCTTCCTGCTCCAGCCACTCAAAAAAGCGTCGGCGGGACTGCCTGCTCCCTCCTCCCCGCAGCCGGCTCTGCTCCCGCGCAGGCCTCACCACCCCACCGTACTTCCATCACTGGCCTAGCCATCCCTCTACTCACCCACACCTGCTGTTATTCTCCGGCGACGGCAGATGAACTAGTAAACCCTTGTACAGTCGTACTCCCCTCCGCCTGGGAAACAACTGCCGAGTCTTCCCTATATCTGTGTCGTTCCCTTCCTAGGCCTCGCCGTCGTCCAATGCCCTGGTGCTCTCGGCACGGCCTGGTCAATGTGGTCAACGACCGACATGCATCTGAAGTGGACTGTACGTGGAGAGGCCGACAACTGGGTCTACGACCACACGCAAGGAAATGCCTCCTTATTACGTGTAAAATAATGATTCCTCCACCTGACATCAGGGACCCACCGAAAGAGCCTCTGTATTTCATGAAAAAAAATGTTACCGCCGCTGACAGCTCGAACCCACCAGCTATATCTTCACACGCAAGGAAGTGCCTCCTTATTACGCACAAAAAAATGAATACTCCCCCTGTTAGCTGGGACCCAGTATAGTGGCAGGCTAACTTGTGGGCCTACTAAGTTGACGGGGACGGAGGGCTTTGTCAACTTAGTCAATATATGCACGATTCTAGCTCCAGTGACCGTACGATGTCCATCCAACGGCTGTAGCGCTTCTTCAACCTCTGGTATTCTTGCTCTAGCCGCCCAAACCAGCGCCGGTCGTGCCTCGTGCTCCTGCCTCCCGTGGCCGGCTGCGATGCGGCGGAGGCCTCACCGCCCCTACTACTCCCACCGCTGGCCAGGCCATCCCTCTTCTCACCCACGCCCCCTGTTATTCTGCGGTGATGGCAGCCTCACACCGCAGCGAACCAGTGAACCCTCGTACTCCTCTACGCGTGGGCATCCATTGCCGCGTCTTCCCCGGCTCCACGTCGTCCCCTTCCTAGGCCTAGCCGTCGTCCACTGCCCTGGTGCTCTTGGCGCAGCGTGGTTAACGTGGTCAAGGAACGGCTTCCATCGGATGTGGACTGTACGTGGAGAGGCTGACAGCTGGGTCCACGGCCGCAGCAAGGAAGTGCCTCCTTATTACGTGCAAAATAATTATTCCTCCACCTGACAGCAGGGACCCACCGGACGGGCCACCGTATTTCGTGAAAAAAAACGTTTGCCCCTGACTGTTGGGACCCACCAGCTACATCTTCGCACGCCTACTCGCGCATACGTACGGTCAGGGCTCATGTACATGGCTGGGTTGGAACAGAGAAACATTGTTGTCATCGTGTTCATGGGGAGGCAGCGTCGTCGTTGTGTTCATGGGGAGGCAACGGAATGCGTCGTGTTCATGGGGAGGCAACGGAATGCGTCGTGTTCATCGGGAGGCAACAGAACGCGTGGGAGCCAACCGGCTGGGTCGGAATGGAATGCGTGGTTGTGTTCATCGGGAGGGCTTGGACGGAACAAGCAATGGAAACGAGGCCTGAACGGGTCGTGTTGATCGGGAGGGGTCTGGCGTACCGCAAAACGGAGGAAACGGACCTCCTACGGTCGAAACGGGGGTCCTGTTGATCGGGAGGGGTGTGGCATACCGCAAAACGGACGAAATGGACCTCCTATGGTCGAAATGGCGGTCCTGTTGATCGGGAGGGGTGTGTCGTCCCGCAAAACGGACGAAACGGACCTCCTACGGTCGAATCGGGGGTCCTGTTCATCGGGAGGGGTGTGGAGTACCGCAAAATGGGACTCCACGAGATACTGTTCATCTCCACCGTCGACCTCCTCTAGCCTCCACGGGCTCCTGTTCATCCAGCCTCCACCGCGCACTACTCCACCGGCTACTGTTCAACCACCCCTCCACCGTCTACTGTTCATCCAGCCCTCCACACCACGGGGTCCTGTTCAACCACCCCTCCACGGGCACCCCTCCACCGTCTACTGTTCATCCAACCCTCCACCACACCACGGGGTCCTGTTCATCCAGAGGCAACGCCACTGCTCACTGTTCATCCAAACCCCCCGCAACGCTCACTGTTCATCCCAGAGGCAGTATCGATCGGCTTCGGTTAGCAGCAGTAGCGAAGGAATCGCTTGATCGACTTCAGTTAACAGCCATCGATCGATCGCTCGGGTTCAGTAATGCGTAGCCTGCAGTGCAATCGCTCAGGTTCAGTTAGAGCCCAACGCCTCGCTCGGGTTCAGTTAGAGCCAATGCCTCGCACACACGCATGTACGTGTACGATAGAAACGCACATCGCTCGGCCCCCGACCTCCCACCATAACCGGGCACTCCCCGAAATTTTCCTCCCCCTCACTTCTACCATGGTTTTTTCCATCATGGATGGCCCAAAGAATGTCATGCAGCTGCGTCTCCGGCCCGCCCAGGATGAAAAGCCCATTTTCTGTCATGATTTTTTGTCATAAAAGTAGGAGCCCACCACATCTATGATGATACCGGGTTTTGTCACAATTATCGTCATAGAAGTGTCATATGTATGACAGAAGAAAAAAAATCATTTGGCCCAAAATGTCATGGATGTGTCTTTTTTTGTAGTGAACTTGCTTGCTGTTCTTCTTGAAGTTCCCTTCTTCTTACCTTTGCCCATTTTCCTTGAAATGGGTGGTCTTATTGACCATCAACACTTGATGCTCCTTCTTGATTTCTACCTCCGCAGCCTTTAGCATTGCAAAGAGCTCGGGAATCTTCTTATCCATCCCTTGCATGTTATAGTTCATCACGAAGCTCTTGTAGCTTGGTGGTAGTGATTGAAGAATTATATCAAGACGCTATCATCCGGAAGATTAACTCCCAGTTGAATCAAGTGATTGTTATACCCAGACATTTTGAGTATATGTTCACTGACAGAACTATTCTCCTCCATCTTGCAGCTGTAGAACTTATTGAAGACTTCATATCTCTCAATCTGGGCATTTGCTTGAAATATTAACTTCAACTCCTGGAACATCTCATATGCTCCATGACGTTCAAAACTTCGTTGAAGTCCCGGTTCTAAGCCGTAAAGCATGGCACACTGAACTATCGAGTAGTCATCAGCTTTGCTTTGCCAGACGTTCTTAACGTCGTCAGTTGCATCTACAGCAGGCCTGGCACCCAGCGGTGCTTCCAGGATGTAATTCTTCTGTGCAGCAATGAGGATAATCCTCAAGTTACGGACCCAGTCCGTGTAATTGCTTCCATCATCTTTCAACTTTGCTTTCTGAAGGAAGGCATTAAAATTCAATGGAACAACAGCACGGGCCATCTATCTACAATCAACATAGACAAGCAAGATATTATCAGGTACTATGTTCATGATAAATTTAAGTTCAATTAATCATATTACTTAAGAACTCCCACTTAGATAGACATCCCTCTAATCCTCTAAGTGATCATGTGATCCATATCAACTAAACCATAACCGATCATCATGTGAAATGGAGTAGCTTTCAATGGTGAACATCACTATGTTGATCATATCTACTATATGATTCACGCTCGACCTTTCGGTCTCAGTGTTCCGATACCATATCTGCATATGCTAGGCTCGTCAAGTTTAACCTGAGTATTTTGCGTGTGCAAAACTGGCTTGCACCCATTGTAGATGGACGTAGAGCTTATCACACCCGATCATCACGTGGTGTCTGGGCACGATGAACTTTGGCAACAGTGCATACTCAGGGAGAACACTTTTATCTTGAAATTTAGTGAGAGATCATCTTATAATGCTACCGTAAATCAAAGCAAGATAAGATGCATAAAAGATAAACATCACATGCAATCAATATAAGTGATATGATATGGCCATCATCATCTTGTGCTTGTGATCGCCATCTCCGAAGCACCGTCATGATCACCATCGTCACTGGCGCGACACCTTGATCTCCATTGTAGCATCATTGTCGTCTCGCCAATCTTATGCTTCTACGACTATCGCTACCGCTTAGTGATAAAGTAAAGCATTACAGGGTGATTGCATTGCATACAATAACGCGACAACCATATGGCTCCTGCCAGTTGCCGATAACTCGGTTACAAAACATGATCGTCTCATACAATAAAATTTAGCATCATGTCTTGACCATATCACATCACAACATGCCCTGCAAAAACAAGTTAGACGTCCTCTACTTTGTTGTTGCAAGTTTTACGTGGCTGCTACAGGCTGAGCAAGAACCGTTCTTACCTATGCATCAAAACCACAACGATAGTTTATCAAGTTGGTGCTATTTTAACCTTCGCAAGGACCGGGCGTAGCCACACTCGGTTCAACTAAAGTTGGAGAAACTGACACCCGCTAGCCACCTGTGTGCAAAGCACGTCGGTAGAACCAGTCTCGCGTAAGCGTACGCGTAATGTCGGTCTGGGCCGTTTCATCCAACAATACCGCCGAACCAAAGTATGACATGCTGGTAAGCAGTATGACTTATATCGCCCATAACTCACTTGTGTTCTACTCGTGCATGTAACATCAACGCATAAAACCTGGCTTGGATACCACTGTTGGGGAATGTAGTAATTTCAAAAAAAAATCCTACGCACATGCAAGATCAGGGTGATGCATAGCAATGAGAGGGGAGAGTGTTGTCCATGTACCCTCGTAGACCAAAAGCGGAAGCGTTAGCACAACGCGGTTGATGTAGTCGTACGTCTTCACGATCCGACCGATCAAGTACCGAACGCACGGCACCTCCAAGTTCAGCACACGTTCAGCCCGATGACGTCCCTTGAACTCCGACCCAGCCGAGCGTTGAGGGAGAGTTTCATCAGCACGACGGCGTGGTGACGATGATGATGTTCTACTGACGCAGGGCTTCGCCTAAACACCGCTATAGTATTATCGAGGTGGACTATGGTGGAGGGGGGCACCACACACGGCTAAAAGATCAAACGATCAATTGTTGTATCTCTAGGGTGCCCCCTTGCCCCTGTATATAATGGAGCAAGGGGGGTGGTGCGGCCGGCCAGGACGGGCGCGCCAGGAGGAGTCCTACTCCCACCGGGAGTAGGACTCCCTCCCTTTTCCTTGTTGGATTAGGAATGGAGGGGGAAAGAGGAGGGAGAGAGGAAGGAAAGGGGGGGGCGTCGCCCCCCTCTCCTTGTCCTATTTGGACTAGGGGGAGAGGCGCGTGGCCCTTTCCCTGGCCGCCTCTCCTCTTCTCCACTAAGGCCCACTATGGCCCATTAAGCCCCCGGGGGGTTCCGGTAACCCCTCGGTACTCCGGTAAAATCCCGATTTCACCCGGAACACTTCTGATATCCAAATATAGGCTTCCAATATATCAATCTTCATGGCTCGACCAATTCGAGACTCCTCGTCATGTCTGTGATCACATCCGGAACTCCAAACAACCTTCGGTACATCAAAACTCATAAACTCATAATATAACTATCGTCGAAACTTTAATCGTGCGGACCCTACGGGTTCGAGAACTATGTAGACATGACCGAGACACGTCTCCGGTCAATAACCAATAGTGGAACCTGGATGCTCATATTGGCTCCCACATATTCTACGCAGATCTTTATCGGTCAAACCGCATAACAACATATGTTATTCCCTTTGTTATCGGTATGTTACTTGCCCGAGATTCAATCGTTGGTATCTCAATACCTAGTTTAATCTAATTACCGAAAAGTCTCTTTACTCGTTCTGTAATACATCATCCCGCAACTAACTCATTAGTTGCAATGCTTGCAAGGCTTAATTGATGTGCATTACCGAGAGGGCCTAGAGATATCTCTCTGATAATCGGAGTGACAAATCCTAATCTCGAAATACGCCAACCCAACAAGTACCTTCGGAGACACCTGTAGAGCACCTTTATAATCACCCAGTTACGTTGTGACGTTTGGTAGAACACAAAGTGTTCCTCCGGTAAACGGGAGTTGCATAATATCATAGTCATAGGAACTTGTATAAGTCATGAAGAAAGCAATAGCAACATACTAAACGATCGAGTGCTAAGCTAACAGAATGGGTCAAGTCAATCACATCATTCTCCTAAAGATGTGATCCTGTTAATCAAATGACAACTCATGTCAATGGCTAGGAAACATAATTATCTTTGATCAACGAGCTAGTCAAGTAGAGGCATACTACTAACACTTTGTTTGTCTATGTATTCACACAAGTATTATGTTTCCGGTTAATACAATTCTAGCATGAATAATAAACATTTGTCATGATATAAGGAAATAAATAATAACATTATTATTGCCTCTAGGTCATATTTCCTCCAAGTAGAGGCATACTAATAGCAAGACTTCTTGCATGTCCTCAGGAACAAACGTAACTACTCACAAAGCATATTCATGTTCATAATCAGAGGGGTATTAATATGCATATAGGATCTGAACATATGATCTTCCACCAAATAAACCAACTAGCATCAAGTACAAGGAGTAATTAACACTACTAGCAACCCATAGGTACCAATCCCAGACTTAGAGACACGAATTGGATACAAGAGATGAACTAGGGTTTTAGAGGAGATGGTGCTGGTGAAGATGTTGATGGAGATTGACCCCCTCCCGTTGCGAGGATCGTTGGTGATGATGATGTTGGAAATATGCCCTAGAGGCAATAATAAAAGTATTATTATTATATTTCCTTATTCATGATAATTGTCTTTTATTCATGCTATAACTGTATTATCCGGAAATCGTAATACACGTGTGAATGCATAGACCACAATATGTCCCTAGTGAGCCTCTAGTTGACTAGCTCGTTGTGATCAACAGATAGTCATGGTTTCCTGGCTATGGACATTGGATGTCGTTGATAACGGGATCACATCATTAGGAGAATGATGTGATGGACAAGACCCGATCCTAAGCATAGCACAAAGATCGTGTAGTTCGTTTGCTAGAGCTTTGCCAATGTCAAGTATCTCTTCCTTTGACCATGAGATCGTGTAACTCCTGGATACCATAGGAGTGCTTTGGGTGTATCAAACGTCACAACGTAACTGGGTGACTATAAAGGTGCACTACAGGTATCTCCGAAAGTAACTATTGTTTTATGCGGATCGAGACTGGGATTTGTCACTCCGTGTAAACGGAGAGGTATCTCTGGGCCCACTCGGTAGGACATCATCATATGCGCAATGTGACCAAGGAGTTGATCACGGGATGATGTGTTACGGAACGAGTAAAGAGACTTGCCGGTAACGAGATTGAACAAGGTATCGGTATACCGACGATCGAATCTCGGGCAAGTAAAATACCGCTAGACAAAGGGAATTGTATACGGGATCGATTGAGTCCTTGACATCGTGGTTCATCCGATGAGATCATCGTGGAACATGTGGGAGCCAACATGGGTATCCAGATCCCGCTGTTGGTTATTGACCGGAGAACGTCTCGGTCATGTCTGCATGTCTCCCGAACCCATAGGGTCTACACACTTAAGGTTCGATGACGCTAGGGTTATAAAGGAAGCTTGTATGTGGTTACCGAATGTTGTTCGGAGTCCCGGATGAGATCCCGGACGTCACGAGGAGTTCCGGAATGGTCCGGAGGTAAAGATTTATATATAGGAAGTCATGTTTCGGCCATCGGGACAAGTTTCGGGGTCATCGGTATTGTACCGGGACCACCGGAAGGGTCCCGGGGGCCCACCGGGTGGGGCCACCTGCCCCGGGGGGCCACATGGGCTGTAGGGGTGCGCCTTGGCCTACATGGGCCAAGGGCACCAGCCCCAAGAGGCCCATGCGCCTGGGGAAACCCTAAAGGAAGAGTCCCAGCAGGGGAAGGCACCTCCTAGGTGCCTTGGGGGGGGGGGGAGGACTCCTCCCCTGGCCGCCGCCCCCTTGGAGATTGGATCTCCTAGGGGCTGGCGCACCCCCCCCCCTTGGGATCCCTATATATAGTGGGGTAGGAGGGCCTCCCAAACACACCTTATGCCTTTGGTGCAGCCCCTCCCTCTCTCCCAAGTTCTTCTCCTCTCCCGTGGTGCTTGGCGAAGCCCTGCGGGATTGCCACGCTCCTCCATCACCACCACGCCGTTGTGCTGCTGCTGGATGGAGTCTTCCTCAACCTCTCCCTCTCTCCTTGCTGGATCAAGGCGTGGGAGACGTCACCGGGCTGTACATGTGTTGAACGCGGAGGTGTCGTCCGTTCGGCACTTGATCATCGGTGATTTGAATCACGACGAGTACGACTCCATCAACCCCGTTCACTTGAACGCTTCCGCTTAGCGATCTACAAGGGTATGTAGATGCACTCTCCTTTCTACTCGTTGCTGGTCTCTCCATAGATAGATCTTGGTGTTACGTAGGAAAATTTTGAATTTCTGCTACGTTCCCCAACAGTGGCATCATGAGCTAGGTCTATTGCGTAGATTCTTTGCACGAATAGAACACAAAGTAGTTGTGGGCGTTGATGTTGTTCAATATGCTTACCGTTACTAGTCCAATCTTGTTTCGACGGTATTGTGGGATGAAGCGGCCCGGACCGACCTTACACGTACTCTTACGTGAGACAGGTTCCACCGATTGACATGCACTTGGTGCATAAGGTGGCTAGCGGGTGCCAGTCTCTCCCACTTTAGTCGGAACGGATTCGATGAAAAGGGTCCTTATGAAGGGTAAATAGCAATTGGCATATCACGTTGTGGTTTTGCGTAGGTAAGAAACGTTCTTGCTAGAAACCCATAGCATCCACGTAAAACATGCAAACAACAATTAGAGGACGTCTAACTTGTTTTTGCAGGGTATGCTATGTGATGTGATATGGCCAAAAGGATGTGATGAATGATATATGTGATGTATGAGATTGATCATGTTCTTGTAATAGGATTCACGACTTGCATGTCGATGAGTATGACAACCGGTAGGAGCCATAGGAGTTGTCTTTATTTTTTGTATGACCTGCGTGTCATTGAAGAACGCCATGTAACTTACTTTACTTTATTGCTAAACGCGTTAGCCATAGAAGTAGAAGTAGTCATTGGCGTGACAACTTCATGAAGACACGATGATGGAGATCATGATGATGGAGATCATGGTGTCATGCCGGTGACGATGATGATCATGGAGCCCCGAAGATGAAGATCAAAAGGAGCAAAATGATATTGGCCATATCATGTCACTATTTGATTGCATGTGATGTTTATCATGTTTATGCATCTTGTTTACTTAGGACGACGGTAGTAAATAAGATGATCCCTTACAAAATTTCAAGAAGTGTTCTCCCCTAACTGTGCATTGTTGCTACAGTTCGTCGCTTCTAAGCACCACGTGTTGATCGGGTGTGATGGATTCTTACGTTCACATACAACGGGTGTAAGACAGATTTACACAGCAATACACTTAGGGTTAACTTGACGAGCCTAGCATGTGCAGACATGGCCTCGGAACACGGAGACCGAAAGGTCGAGCATGAGTCGTATAGTAGATACGATCAACATGAAGATGTTCACCGACGTTAACTAGTCCGTCTCACGTGATGATCGGACACGGCCTAGTTGACTCGGATCATGTGATCACTTAGATGACCAGAGGGATGTCTATCTAAGTGGGAGTTCATAAGATGAACTTAATTATCCTGAACATAGTCAAAAGACCTTTTGCAAATTATGTCGTAGCTCACGCTATACTTCTACTATTTTAGATATGTTCCTAGAGAAAATATAGTTGAAAGTTGAAAGTAGCGATTATGCGGACAGTAGAAAGCTTATGTCCTTAATGCACCGCTCAGTGTGCTGAACCCCAAACATTGTCTGTGGATGTTTCGAACATCGAACATACACGTTTTGATAACTACGTGATAGTTCAGTTAAATGGTTTAAGTAGAGGCACCAAAGACGTTTTCGAAACATCACGGAACATATGAGATGTTTCGAGGGCTGAAATTGAGATTTCAGGCTCGTGTCCACGTCAAGAGGTATAAGACCTCCGACGATTTTCTTAGCCTACAAACTAAGGGAGAAAAGCTCAATCGTTGAGCTTGTGCTCAGATTGTCTGAGTACAACAATCACTTGAATCAAGTGGGAGTTGATCTTCCAGATGAGATAGTGATGTTTCCCCAAAGTCATTGCCACCAAGCTGCTAGAGCTTCGTGATGAACTATAACATATCAGGGATAGATATGATGATCCTTGAAATATTCGTGATGTTTGACACCGCGAAAGTAGAAATCAAGAAGGAGCATCAATTGTTGATGGTTGGTGAAACCACTAGTTCCAAGAAGGGCAAGGGAACAAAGGGATACTTCATGAAACGGCAAATCAGCTGCTGCTCTAGTGAAGAAACCCAAGGTTGAACCCAAACCCGAGACTAAGTGCTTCTGTAATAAGGGGAACAACCACTGGAGCAGCATTACCCTAGATACTTGGTAGATGAGAAGGCTGGCAAGGTCGATAGAAGTATATTGGATATACATTATGTTAATGTGTACTTTACTAGTACTCCTAGTAGCACCAGGGTATTAGATACCGGTTCGGTTGCTAAGTGTTAGTAACTCGAAATAAAAGCTACGGAATGAAACGGAGACTAGCTAAAGGTGAGCTGACGATATGTGTTGGAAGTGTTTCCAAGGTTGATGTGATCAAGCATCGCACGCTCCCTCTACCACCGAGATTGGTGTTTACGTTGAGCATAGACATGATTGGATTATGTCTATCGCAATACGGTTATTCATTTAAGGAGAATAATGGTTACTCTAATTTTTGAATAATACCTTCAATGGTCTTGCACCTAAAGGGTTTATTGAATCTCGGTCGTAGTGATACACATTTTCATGCCAAAAGATATAAGATAGTAATGATTGTACCACTTACTTGTGGCACTGCCATGTAAGTCATAATGGTATAAAACACATGAAGAAGCTCCATGTTGATGGATCTTTGGACTCACTCGTTTTTGAAAAGTTTGAGACATGCGAACCATGTCTATTGGTATATATGCATGAAGAAACTCCATGCAAATGGACCGTTCGGACTCACTTGATTTTGAATCACTTGAGATATGCAAATCATACCACATAGGCAAGATGACTGAAAAGCCTCGGTTTCAATAAGATGGAACAAGATAGCAACTTGTTGGAAGTAACACATTTTGATGTGTGCAGTCGAATG
The DNA here is from genome assembly GCF_018294505.1 of Triticum aestivum. Lineage (NCBI taxonomy): Eukaryota > Viridiplantae > Streptophyta > Magnoliopsida > Poales > Poaceae > Triticum > Triticum aestivum. The sequence goes on from NC_057794.1 coordinate 464,668,842, forward strand.
AGTGCTGAGGCATGCAGTGAATATCGTTATGTTCTTACTTCACAGATGATTTGAGTAGATGTTGAGAATATTTACTTGATGAAACACAAGTCTGAATTATTGAATGGTTCAAGTAATTTCAGAGTGAAGTAGAAGATCATTGTGACAAGAGGATAAAATGTCTATGATATGATCATAGAGATGAATATCTGAGTTACGAGTTTTGGCACACAATTAAGACATTGTGGAAATTGTTTCACAATTAATACCGCCTGGAACACCATAGTGTGATGGTGTGTCCGAACATCATAGTTGCACCCTATTGGATATGGTGCGTACCATGATGTCTCTTATCGAATTACCACTATCGTTCATGGGTTAGGCATTAGAGACATCCACATTCACTTTAAATAGGGCACCACACAATTCCGTTGAGACGACACCGTTTGGAGAAACCTAAGTTGTCGTTTCTTAAAGGTTTGGGGCTACGACGCTTATGTGAAAAAGTTTCAGGCTAATAAGCTAGAACCCAAAGCGGATAAATGCATCTTCATAGGACACCCAAAACAGTTGGGTATATCTCCTAATTCAGATCCGAAAGCAATAAAGGATTGTTTCTTGAATCGGGTCCTTTCTCGAGGAAAAGTTTCTCTCGAAAGAATTGAGTGGGAGGATGGTGGAGACTTGGTATGGTTATTGAACCATCACTTCAACTAGTGTGTAGCAGGGCACAGGAAGTTGTTCCTGTGGTACCTACACCAATTGAAGTAGAAGCTTATGATAGTGATCATGAAACTTCGGATCAAGTCACTAACGAACCTCGTAGGATGACAAGGACACGTACTACTTCGAAGTGGTACGGTGATCCTGTCTTGAAGGTCATGCTGCTACACAACAATGAACCTACGAGCTATGGAGAAGCGATTGTGGGCCCAAAATTCCGACAGATGGTTAGAAGCCATGAAATCCGAGATAGTATCCATATATCAGAACAAAGCATGGACTTTGATGGACTCGCCCGATGATCGGCAATCCATTGAGATAAATGGATCTTTTAAGAAGAAGACGGACGTGGATGGTAATGTCACCATTAAGAAAGCTCGACTTGTCGTTAAGATGTTTTCCGACAAGTTCAAGGAGTTGACTACGATGGGAATTTCTCACTCGTAGCGATGCTAAGAGTCTGTTAGAATTATGTTAGCGATCACTGCATTATTTATGAAATCTTGCAGATAGGATGTCAAAACATTGTTTCCTCGACGATTTTGAGGAAAGGTTGTATGTGATACAACCGGAAGGTTTTGTCAATCCTGAAAGATGCTAATAAGTATGCAAAGCTCCAGCAATCCTTCTGAGGACTGGAGTAAGCATCTCGGAGTTGGAATGTGCGCTTTGATGAGATGATCAAAGATTTTGGTGTATACAAAGTTTATGAGAAACCTGTATTTCCAAAGAAGTGAGTGGGAGCACTATAGAATTTCTGATGAGTATATGTTGTTAACATATTGATGATCAGAGATGATGTAGAATTTCTAGAAAGCATATAGGGTTATTTGAAAGGTGTTTTTCAATGGAAAGCCTGGATTAAGCTACTTGAACATTGAGCATCAAGATCTATAAGGATAGATCAAAATACTTAATAATACTTTCAAATGAGCACATACCTTGACATGATCTTGAAGGTGTTCAAGATGGACCAGTCAAAGAAGGAGTTCTTGCCTGAGTTATAAGGTACGAAGTTAAGACTTAAAGCTCGACCACGGCAGAAAAGAGAGAAAGGACGAAGGTCGTCCCCTATGCTTTAGACGTAGGCTCTACAGTATGCTATGCTGTGTACCGCACCGAAAGTGTGCCTTGCCATGAGTCAGTCAAGGGGTACAAGAGTGATCCAAGAATGGCTCACAGGACAGCGGTCAAAGTTATCCTTAGTAACTAGTGGACTAAGGAATTTTCTCGATTATGGAGGTGGTAAAAGAGTTCGTCGTAAAGGTTACGACGATGCAAGCTTGACACCTATCCGGATAGCTCTGAGTAGAGAGACCGGATACATATAATGGAGCAATAATTTAGAATAGCTCCAAGTAGAACAGTTGTTTGGAATAGCTCCAAATAGAGCATGGTAGCTGCATCTAGGAGATGACATAGAGATTTGTAAAGCATACACGGATCTGAAAGGTTCAGACCCGTTGACTAAAACCTCTCTCACAAGCAACATGATCAAACATAAAACTCATTGAGTGTTAATCACATAGTGATGTGAACTAGACTACTGACTCTAGTAAACTCTTGGGTATTAGTCACATGGCGATGTGACCTGTGATTGTTAATCACATGGCGATGTGAACTAGATTATTGACTCTAGTGCAAGTGGGAGACTGTTGGAAATATGCCCTAGAGGCAATAATAAAAGTATTATTATTATATTTCCTTGTTCATGATAATTGTCTTTTATTCATGCTATAACTGTATTATCCGGAAATCGTAATACATGTGTGAATGCATAGACCACAATATGTCCCTAGTGAGCCTCTAGTTGACTAGCTCGTTGTGATCAACAGATAGTCATGGTTTCCTGGCTATGGACATTGGATGTCGTTGATAACGGGATCACATCATTAGGAGAATGATGTGATGGACAAGACCCAATCCTAAGCATAGCACAAAGATTGTGTAGTTCGTTTGCTAGAGCTTTGCCAATGTCAAGTATCTCTTCCTTTGACCATGAGATCGTGTAACTCCTGGATACCGTAGGAGTGCTTTGGGTGTATCAAACGTCACAACATAACTGGGTGACTATAAAGGTGCACTACAGGTATCTCCGAAAGTAACTATTGTTTTATGCGGATCGAGACTGGGATTTGTCACTCCGTGTAAACGGAGAGGTATCTCTGGGCCCACTCGGTAGGACATCATCATATGCGCAATGTGACCAAGGAGTTGATCACGGGATGATGTGTTACGGAACGAGTAAAGAGACTTGCCGGTAACGAGATTGAACAAGGTATCGGTATACCGACGATCGAATCTCGGGCAAGTAAAATACCGCTAGACAAAGGGAATTGTATACGGGATCGATTGAGTCCTTGACATCGTGGTTCATCCGATGAGATCATCGTGGAACATGTGGGAGCCAACATGGGTATCCAGATCCCGCTGTTGGTTATTGACCGGAGAACGTCTCGGTCATGTCTGCATGTCTCCCGAACCCGTAGGGTCTACACACTTAAGGTTCGATGACGCTAGGGTTATAAAGGAAGCTTGTATGTGGTTACCGAATGTTGTTCGGAGTCCCGGATGAGATCCCGGACGTCACGAGGAGTTCCGGAATGGTCCGGAGGTAAAGATTTATATATAGGAAGTCCTGTTTCGGCCATCGGGACAAGTTTCGGGGTCATCGGTATTGTACCGGGACCACCGGAAGGGTCCCGGGGGCCCACCGGGTGGGGCCACCTGCCCCGGGGGGCCACATGGGCTGTAGGGGTGCGCCTTGGCCTACATGGGCCAAGGGCACCAGCCCCAAGAGGCCCATGCGCCTGGGGAAACCCTAAAGGAAGAGTCCCAGCAGGGGAAGGCACCTCCTAGGTGCCTTGGGGGGGGAGGACTCCTCCCCTGGCCGCCGCCCCCTTGGAGATTGGATCTCCTAGGGGCTGGCGCACCCCCCCCCCTTGGGATCCCTATATATAGTGGGGTAGGAGGGCCTCCCAAACACACCTTATGCCTTTGGTGCAGCCCCTCCCTCTCTCCCAAGTTCTTCTCCTCTCCCGTGGTGCTTGGCGAAGCCCTGCGGGATTGCCACGCTCCTCCATCACCACCACGCCGTTGTGCTGCTGCTGGATGGAGTCTTCCTCAACCTCTCCCTCTCTCCTTGCTGGATCAAGGCGTGGGAGACGTCACCGGGCTGTACGTGTGTTGAACGCGGAGGTGCCGTCCGTTCGGCACTTGATCATCGGTGATTTGAATCACGACGAGTACGACTCCATCAACCCCGTTCACTTGAACGCTTCCGCTTAGCGATCTACAAGGGTATGTAGATGCACTCTCCTTTCTACTCGTTGCTGGTCTCTCCATAGATAGATCTTGGTGTTACGTAGGAAAATTTTGAATTTCTGCTACGTTCCCCAACAGATGATGGCAATGATTTCCCCCTCCCGGAGGGAAGTTTCCCCGGCAGAACAGCTCCGCCAGAGCCCTAGATTGGTTCCGCCAAGGTTCCGCCTCGTGGCGGCGGAGTCTCATCCCGAAAGCTTGCTTATGATTTTTTCCTCAATGAAAGACTCCATATAGCAGAAGATGGGCATCGGAGGGCCACCAGGGGGCCCACGAGGCAGGGGGCGCGCCTAGGGGGGTAGGGCGCGCCCCCCACCCTCATGGGCAGGGTGTGCCCCCCTGGTGAACTTCTTGTGCTCAGTATTTTTATATATTCTGAAAATGACTTCCGTGAAGTTTCAAGACTTTTGGAGCTGTGCAGAATAGGTCTCTAATATTTGCTCCTTTTCCAGCCCAGAATCCTAGCTGCCGGCATTCTCCCTCTTTAGGTAAACCTTGTAAAATAAGAGAGAATAGGCATAAGTATTTTGACATAATGTGTAATAACAAGCCATAATGCAATAAATATCGATATAAAAGCATGATGCAAAATGGACGTATCAACTCCCCCAAGCTTAGACCTCGCTTGTCCTCAAGCGAAAGCCGAAATTGAAAAATATGTCCACATGTTTAGAGATAGAGGTGTCGATAAAAATAAAATATGGACATGAGAGCATCATGATCATTCTTAGAACAGCAACTTATATAATTCTTGTCATATGATCTCTTATGCTAAAGTAACAATTCAATCACAATTTCAAGTATGAATCATAAACTTCATTGAAAACTAACAAACTATAATCTCAGTCATTGGAGCAATTGAAATTTATCATAACATAGGAAAGAGTCAATATAAGAGCTTTTCAGCAAGTCCACATACTCAACTATCATATAGTCTTTCACAATTGCTAACAGTCACGCAATACTTATGGGTATGGAGTTTTAATCAGAAACAGAGAAAGATAGGGGCTTATAGTTTTGCCTCCCAACGTTTTACCTCAAGGGTAATGTCAACAATAATAGTTCATGAAAACTCACATCCAATTAGCCATATATACCAGGATCTTTCCAACATGTTGTGCTTACCAAAAGATAAAATGTAAAAAGGAACATTGAAGATCACCATGATTGTTATGTAAGGCAGGAGATAAAAGTAAAAGATAGGCCCTTCGCGGAGAGAAGCAGAGGTTGTCATGCACTTTTATGGTTGGATGCACAAAATCTTAATACGAAAGAATGTCACTTTATATTGCCACTTGTGATATGGACCTTTATTATGCAGTCCATCGCTTTTATTTCTTCCGTATCACACGATCGTATAAAGCTTATTTTCTCCCACACTAATAAGTCATACATATTTAGAGAGCAATTTTTTATTGCTTGCACTGATGACAACTTGCTTGGAGGATCTTACTCAATCCATAGGTAGGTATGGTGGACTCTCATGGCAAAACTGGTTTAAGGGTGTTTGGAAGCACAAGTAGTATCTCTACTTGGTGCGAAGAATTTGGCTAGCATGAGGGGGAAAGGCAAGCTCAATCATGTTGGATGATCCATGACAATATAATTTATCTCAGATGTAAGAAAACATAACCCATTATGTTGTCTTCCTTGTCCAACATCAACTCTTTAGCATGTCATATTTTAATGAGTGCTCACAATCATAAAAGATGTCCAAGATAGTATATTTATATGTGAAGACCTCTCTTTCTTTATTACTTCCTATTAATTGCAACGATGACCAAAACTATGTTTGTCAACTCTCAATAGCTTTTATTCATCATACTTTTTCTATGTGAGCTCATTACTCTCCATAAGCTCCATATGATCTCTTTTATTCTTTTTATTCTTTCTCTTTTCTTTTATTCACTCAAGATCATGGCAAAATAATCAAGCCCTTGACTCAAGAGTAATCTTTATTATATATATCTCACGGACTCGATTACATAGAAGGATCATAAAGCAAAACTCACAACTAGATCATACTAAAAGCTTTTATTCCACTAGATCAAGATATTATCAAAAGGACCGAACTAAGAAAAACGGTAAAGATGGAAGTGATGGTGATACGATACCGGGGCACTCCCCCAAGCTTGGCCGTTGCCAGGGGGAGTGCCCATACCAGATACTCAATTCTTCTTTGTTGGTGGAGAGGGTGGAGTTGTTGATGAGGTAGGCTTCTTCCTTGATTTGCGCTTGAGGATAGAATTTTGGTCCCTTAGGTCATCGATCTCCTGCTCCAGGCTCAGTATATTTTTGCATAGTTCTTGCTTGTTTTCCTGCAAGAGGCGAAAAGGGATAAACTCGATCTTAGGTTTCCTTACTCTATCGGGGAGGCTTGACTTTTTGAACTCCACATGCATATCCCCAGGTTGAGGTAATGGGACTTCATATTCTTCTGAGCTTGTCTCCTCCCTTCCCTTGGGTTCATAGTCCTCTTCTTCTTCCTAGTCCAACCACAATGCTCCACATCCCCATAGACCTTAGGATCTGCGAGGTAATCAGCCACATAGCTTTCTCCTTCCGAATCCTGGGACGACATGTTGCTTTAATCTGCAGTAGGACAGCTCGAAACAAAGACAGGAGATAATTGCGTGATACGATGGTCAAAACCTTCGGGAGGTTATATAATGAATTTTTACCGACCAAAATATGTAACATATAAGAAAACAGAGTCCGGAGAGCACATGAGGTGCCCACGAGGTAGGGGGGCACCCTCCACCCTCGTGGAGCCCTCGTGTCCTTCCCGGACTGCTTCTTATTTTTCTATTCTTCTAAATATTCCAAAACGGAAGAAAATTGCCATTAGAACTGTTTTGGAGACGGTTTACTTACTGTACCACATACCTATTCCTTTTCGGAGTCTGAAACATTCCGGAAAGCGTCCCTTATGTATTCGTTCGGGGTTATGGTTTCAATAACATTGGTTTCAACATTTATAGGATTACCTGAGATATAATGTTTAATTCTTTGATCGTTCACCACCTTTGTATTTGTGCCTTCGAAGTTGTTGATTTTTATGGCACCGGAACGATAGACCTCCTCGATAACATAAGGACCTTCCCATTTAGATAGAAGTTTTCCTGCAAAAAATCTTAAACGAGAGTTGTATAGCAATACATAATCACCTACATTAAACTCACGCTTTTGTATTCTTTTGTCATGCCATCTTTTAACTTTTTCTTTAAATAATTTGGCATTCTCATAGGCTTGGGTTCTCCATTCATCAAGTGAGCTAATGTCAAATAACCTCTTCTCACCGGCAGGTTTGAAATCATAATTGAGCTCTTTAATAGCCCAATAAGCCTTATGTTCTAGTTCGAGAGGTAAGTGATATGCTTTTCCATAAACCATTTTATACGGAGACATACCCATAGGATTTTTATATGCAGTTCTATAGGCCCATAATGCATCATCAAGTTTCTTGGACCAATTCTTTCTAGATCTATTAATAGTCTTTTGCAAAATTAATTTGAGTTCTCTATTACTCAATTCTACTTGACCACTAGACTGTGGGTGATAAGGAGATGCAATTCTATGATTAACATCATATTTAGCAACCATTTTATGGAAAGCACCATGAATAAAATGTGAACCACCATCAGTCATTAAATATCTAGGGACTCCAAACCTTGGAAAAATAACTTCTTTAAGCATCTTAATAGAGGTGTTATGATCAGCACTACTAGTTGGAATAGCTTCTACCCACTTAGTAACATAATCAACAGCAACTAAAACATGTGTATATCCATTATAGGCAGGAAAAGGTCCCATATAATCAAAGCCCCAAACATCAAATGGTTCAATAACAAGTGAATAATTCATAGGCATTTCTTGACGTCTACTAATATTACCAATTCTTTTACATTCATCAGAAGATAAAACAAACTTACGGGCGTCCTTGAAGAGAGTAGTCCAATAAAAACTGGATTGCAATACCTTATGTGCAGTTCTATCTCCAGTGTGGTGTCCTCCATAAGCTTCGGAGTGACACTTGCGTAGGATCTATTCATGCTCATGATTAGGTACACAACGTCTAATAACACCATCTACTCCTTCTTTATAAAGATGCGGGTCATCCCAAAAGTAATGTCTCAAATCATAGAAGAACTTTTTCTTTTGCTGGTATGTGAAACTAGGTGGTATAAATTTAGCAACAATGTAATTAGCATAATCAGCATACCATGGAGCAGTATGAGAAGCAGTTATGACATTTAATTGTTCATCAGGAAAGCTATCATCAATAGGTAGTGGGTCATCAAGAACATTTTCTAGCCTAGACAAGTTGTCTGGAACGGGGTTCTCAGCTCCCTTTCTATCAATAATATGCAAATCAAATTCTTGTAGCAAGAGAACCCATCTAATAAGTCTAGGTTTAGCATCTTTCTTTTCCATAAGATATTTAATAGCAGCATGATCAGTGTGAATAGTTACTTTAGAATCAACAATATAAGGTCTGAACTTATCACAAGCAAATACAACTGCTAAGAATTCTTTTTCAGTAGTAGCATAATTTCTCTAACCATTGTCTAGAGTTTTACTAGCATATTGAATAACATTTAATTTCTTATCAACTCTTTGCCCTAGAACAGCACCTACAGCATAATCACTAGCATCACACATAATTTCAAAGGGTAAATTCCAATCGGGTGGCTGAACAATAGGTGCAGAGATCAATGCTTTCTTAAGTATTTCGAATGCTTCTATGCAATCATCATAAAAAACAAATGGTATATCTTTTTGTAATAAATTAGTCAGAGGCCGAGAAATTTTTGAGAAGTCCTTAATGAACCTCCTATAAAAACCGGCATGACCAAGGAAACTTCTTATACCTTTGATGTCCTTGGGACATGGCATCTTTTCAATAGCACCAACCTTAGATTTATCAACTTCAATACCTCTTTTAGAAACTTTATGCCCCAAGACAATACCTTCATTAACCATAAAGTGGCACTTTTCCCAATTCAAGACAAGATTAGTTTCTTCACATCTCTGCAAAACTCGGTCAAGGTTGCTTAAGCAATCATCAAAAGAGGATCCATAGATGAAAAAATCATCCACGAAAACCTCACAAATCTTTTCACAAAAGTCAGAGAATATATCCATCGTGCATCTTTGAAAGGTAGCAGGTGCATTACATAAACCAAAAGGCATACATCTATAAGCAAAAGTACCAAAAGGGCAAGTAAAAGTAGTCTTTGATTGAACATTGGCTCATAGGTATTTGAGAGAAACTAGAATAACCATCTAGAAAGCAAAAATGTGTATGTTTGGATAATCTTTCTATCATTTGACTGATAAAAGGTAAGGGGTAATGATCTTTTTTGGTAGCTTTATTTAATTTGCGTAAGTCAATTACCATCCTATAACCTGTAATAATTCTTTGCGGGATCCACTCTTCTTTATCATTAGGAACGCCAGTAATACCTCCCTTCTTAGGGACACAATGGACATGACTTACCCACTGACTATCAGCAACGGGATAAATTATACCTGCCTCAAGAAGCTTTAGTATTTCCTTTCTTACCACTTCCTTCATCTTAGGATTCAGCCGTCGTTGATGATCATGAACTAGTTTGGCATCTTCCTCTAAATTTATTTTGTGTTAACTCAGAGTGGGACTAATGCCCTTAAGATCATCAAGAGTGTATCCAATAGCAGCACGGTGCTTCTTCAGAGTTTTCAGTAATCTCTCTTCTTCATGCTCTGAAAGGTTAGCACTAATAATAACAGGATATATCTTTTTCTCTTCAAGATAAGCATATTTAAGAGTATCAGGTAACAGTTTAAGCTCAAACACGGGATCACCCTTGGGTGGAGGAGGATCCCCTAGGATTTCAATAGGCAAATTGTGTTTCAAGATGGGTTCCTGTTTAAAGAATACTTCATCTATTTCCCTTCTTTCATTCATAAACATATCATTTTCATGGTCTAGCAAATATTGTTCTAAAGGATCACTAGGAGGTACGACAATAGAAGCAAGACCAATAATTTCATCTTTACTAGGAAATTCCTCTTCACGGTGTTGTCTATGAAATTTAGAGAAATAAAATTCATGAGACATATCACCTAAACCAATAGTAACAACATCCTTTTTGCAATCTATCTTAGCATTAACTGTGTTCAAGAAGGGTCTACCAAAAATAATGGGACAAAAGCTATCTTGTGGGGAGCAAAGAACAAGAAAATCAGCAGGATATTTAGTTTTCCCACACAAGACTTCAACATCTCTAAGAATTCCCATTGGTGAAATAGTATCTCTATTGGCAAGTTCAATTGTGACATCAATATCTTCTAACTCAGCGGGTGCAATGTCATGCATAATTTCTTTGTATAAGTCAAAAGGTATTGCACTAGCACTAGCACCCATATCACATAAGCCATGATAACAATGATCACATATTTTAATAGAAATAACAGGCATGCCTACCACAGGTCTATGTTTATCTTTAGCACAAGGTTTGGCAATTCTAGCGGTTTCATTACAGAAATGAATAACATGCCCATCAATATTATCAGCCAAGAGATCTTTAACGATAGCAATACTAGGTTCAACTTTAATCTGCTCAGGAGGTGTATAGGTTCTAATATTGCTTTTACGAACCACAGTTGAAGCTTTAGCATGATCTTTTATCCTAACAGGAAACGGTGGTTTCTCAACATAAGCAGTAGGAACAATAGGATCATTATAAGTGACAGTCTTTTCTTCAACTTTAATAGGTGCAACTACTTTTACTTCTATGGGAGGATGATATTTAAACCACTTCTCCTTAGGGAGATCGATATGAGCAGCAAAAGATTCACAGAAAGAGGCTACTATCTCAAAGTCAAGTCCATATTTAGTGCTAAATTTACGGAAAACATCGGTATCCATAAAAGATTTAACACAATCATACTTAGGTGTCATACCTGACTCCTTACCTTCGTCGAGGTCCCAATCTTCAGAGTTGCGTTTAATTCTTTCCAATAAATCCCATTTGAATTCAATAGTCTTCATCATAAAATAGCCAGCACAAGAAGTATCGAGTATGGTGCGATTGTTATCAGAAAGCCGAGCATAAATTTTTTGAATAATCATTTCTCTTGAGAGCTCTTAATTGGGGCATGAATATAACATTGATTTAAGCCTCCCCCAAGCTTGAGTGATGCTTTCTCCTTCGTGAGGCCAGAAATTATATATATAATTGCGATCATGATGAACAAGATGCATAGGATAAAACTTGTGATGAAATTCCAATTTCAATCGTTTGTAGTTCCGTGACCCCGTATCATCACATAGCCTATACCATGTCAATGCATCTCCCTTCAAAGATAAAGGGAATACCTTCTTCTTAATAACATCTCCCGGCACACCTGCAAGCTTAAATAGTCCACAAACTTCATCCACATATATTACATGCTCATCAGGATGCATTGTTCCGTCTCCTGCAAAAGGATTAGCTAGCAGTTTTTTTAACATACCCGAAGGAATTTCAAAGCAAACATTTTCATTTTCAGTAGGTTCAGTAGGTTGAGGAGAAACTCTTTGCTCTAATGGTCAGGGTGAAGATACCCCGAACAAGCCCCTCAGAGGATTACTTTCCATAGTAACAAGTGACAGTAAATTTCAGCACACTATATAAATTTTTCCTTACCAAATTCCACCTACCAAAGGCGCTTCACTCCCTGGCAACGGTGCTAGAAAAGAGTCTTAATGACCCACAAGTATAGGGGATCTATCGTAGTCCTTACGATAAGTAAGAGTGTCGAACCCAACGAGGAGCAAAGGGAAATGATAAGTGGTTTTCAGCAAGGTATTCTCTACAAGCACTGAAATTATAGGTAATAGATAGTTTTGTGATAGGATAATTTGTAACGAGCAACAAGTAACAAAAGTAAATAAAATGCAGCAAGGTGGCCCAATCCTTTTTGTAGCAAAGGACAAGCCTGGACAAACTCTTATATGATGTAAAGCGCTCCCGAGGACACATGGGAATATCGTCAAGCTAGTTTTCATCACGTTCATATGATTCGCGTTCGGTACTTTGATAATTTGGTATGTGGGTGGACCGGTGCTTGGGTGCTGTCCTTACTTGGACAAGTATCCCACTTATGATTAACCTCTATTGCAAGCATCCGCAACTACAAAAAAGTATTAAGGTAAACCTAACCATAGCATGAAACATATGGATCCAAATCAGCCCCTTACGAAGCAACGCATGAACTAGGGTTTAAGCTTCTGTCACTCTAGCAACCCATCATCTACTTATTACTTCCCAATGCCTTCCTCTAGGCCCAAATAATGGTGAAGTGTCATGTAGTCGACATTCACATAACACCACTAGAGGAGAGATAACATACATCTCATCAAAATATCGAACGAATACCAAATTCACATGACTACTAATAGCAAGACTTCTCCGATGTCCTCGGGAACAAACGTAACTACTCACAAAGCATATTCATGTTCATAATAAGAGGGGTATTAATATGCATATAGGATCTGCATATATGATCTTCCACCAAATAAACCAACTAGCATCAACTACAAGGAGTAATTAACACTACTAGCAACCCACATGTACCAATCCCAGACTTAGAGACAAGAACTGGATACAAGAGATGAACTAGGGTTTGAGAGGAGATGGTGCTGGTGAAGATGTTGATGGAGATTGACCCCCTCCCGATGAGAGGATCATTGGTGATGACGATGGTGATGATTTTCCCCTCCCGGAGGGAAGTTTCCCCGGCAGAACAGCTCCGCCGGAGCCCTAGTTTGGTTCCACCAAGATTCCGCCTCGTGGAGGCGGGGTCTCATATGGAAAGATGGCTTATGATTTTTTCCTCATCGAAAGACTCCATATAGCAGAAGATGGACATCGGAGGGCCACCAGGGGGCCCACGAGGTAGGGGGCGCGCCCCCCACCCTCGTGGGCAGGGTGTAGCCCCCTGGTGAACTTCTTGCGCTCAATATTTTTTATATATTCTGAAAATGACTTCCGTGAAGTTTCAGGACTTTTGGAGCTGTGCAGAATAGATCTCTAATATTTGCTCCTTTTCCAGCTCAGAATCCCAGCTGCCGGCATTCTCCTTCTTTATGTAAACCTTGTAAAATAAGAGAGAATAATGTGTAATAACAGCCCATAATGCAATAAATATCGATATAAAAGCATGATGCAAAATGGACGTATTAGGGAGCACGGCGGGGATGGCGTGGTCGGGCACTGCGGGACGCGTGCAGGGCGGGCGCGGTGGCTGTGGCAGAGCAGCGCGGTCGGAGGAGGCCAACGATGGGGCGGCTATGGCGTTGGAGGGCACAGGGGCCAGCGCGGCACGGCCAAGCGCAGGCCGGACGCACGCAGTGGCAGTAGCGAGGAGAACCCCGGGTAGCAGAACGAAAGGAAACAGAGGGGGTGATGTCTACTACACAACCTTCTTCTTGTAGACATTGTTGGGCCTCCAAGTGCAGAGGTTTGTAGGACAGTAGCAAATTTCCCTCAAGTGGATGACCTAAGGTTTATCAATCCATGGGAGGCGTAGGATGAAGATGGTCTCTCTCAAGGAACCCTGCAACCAAATAACAAATAGTCTCTTGTGTCCCCAACACACCCAATACAATGGTAAATTGTATAGGTGTACTAGTTTGGCGAAGAGATGGTGATTCAAGTGCAATATGGATGGCAGGTATAGGTTTTTGTAGTCTGAAAATATAAAAACAGCAAGGTAGCAAGTGGTAAAAGTGAGCGTAAACGGTATTGCAATGCTAGGAAACAAGGCCTAGGGTTCATACTTTCACTAGTGCAAGTTCTCTCAACAATAATAACATAATTGGATCATATAACTATCCCTTAACATGCAACAAAGAGTCACTCCAAAGTCACTAATAGCGGAGAACAAACGAAGAGATTATGGTAGGGTACGAAACCACCTCAAAGTTATCCTTTCTGATCGATCTATTCAAGAGTCCGTAGTAAAATAACATGAAGCTATTCTTTCCATTCAATCTATCCTAGAGTTCGTACTAGAATAACACCTTAAGACACAAATCAACCAAAACCCTAATGTCACCTAGATACTCCAATGTCACCTCAAGTATCCGTGGGTATGGTTATACGATATGCATCACACAATCTCAGATTCATCTATTCAACCAACACAAAGAACTTCAAAGAGTGCCCCAAAGTTTCTACCGGAGAGTCAAGACGAAAACGTGTGCCAACCCATATGCATAAGTTCACGAGGTCACGGAACTCGCAAGTTGATCACCAAAACATACATCAAGTGGATCACGTGATATCCCATTGCCACCACAGATAAGTGATACGTCTCCGTCGTATCTACTTTTCCAAACACTTTTGCCCTTGTTTTGGACTCTAACTTGCATAATTTGAATGGAACTAACCCGGACTGACGCTGTTTTCAGCAGAATTACCATTGTGTTATTTATGTGTAGAAACAAACATTCTCGGAATGACCTGAAACTTCATGGAGCAACTTTTTGGAAAATATAAAAAATACCTGCAAAAGATGAAGGCCAGGGGGTCCACCACCTGTCCACGAGGGTGGGGGCGCGCCTGCCCTCCTAGGGCGCGCCCCCCTACCTCATGGCCCCCTGGTGCCTCTCCGATTCCAACTCCAACTCTATATATTGTGTTTCGGGGAGAAAAAATCAGAGAGAATAATTCATCATGTTTTACGATACGGAGACGCCGTCAAGCCCTAAAACCTCTCGGGAGGTCTGATCTGGAGTCCGTTCAGGGCTCCGGAGAGGGGAATTCATCGCCATCGTCATCATCAACCATCCTCCATCACCAATTTCATGATGCTCACCGCCATGCATGAGTAATTCCATCGTAGGCTTGCTAGACGGTGATGGGTTGGATGGGATCTATCATGTAATCGAGCTAGTTTTGTTAGGGTTTGATCCCTAGTATCCACTATGTTCTGAGATTGATGTTGCTATGACTTTGCTATGCTTAATGATTTTCACTAGGGCCCGAGTGCCATGATTTCAGATGTGAATCTATTACGTTTTCATCAATATATGAGTGTTCTTGATCCTATCTTGCAAGTCTATAGTCACCTATTATGTGTTATGATCCGTTAACCCCGAAGTGACACTAATCGGGATACTTACCGGTGATGACCGTAGTTTGAGGAGTTCATGTATTCACTATGTGTTAATGCTTTGTTCCGGTACTCTATTAAAAGGAGGCCTTAATATCCCTTAGTTTCCGTAAGGACCCCGCTGCCACGGGAGGGTAGGACAAAAGATGTCATGCAAGTTTTTTCCATAAGCACGTATGACTATGTTCAGAATACATGCCTACATTATATCAATGAACTGGAGCTAGTTCTGTATCACCCTAGGTTATGACTGTTACATGATGAACCACATCTGGCATAATTCTCCATCACTGATCCATTGCCTACGAGCTTTCCATATATTGTTCTTCGCTTATTTACTTTCCCGTTGCTATTGCTATCATCACTACAAAATACCAAAAACATTACTTTTACTACTGTTACCTTTTGTTACCGTTACCACTACTATCATATTACTTTGCTACTAAATACTTTGCTGTAGATACTAAGTTTTCAGGTGTGGTTGAATTGACAACTCAGCTGCTAATACTTGAGAGTATTCTTTGGCTCCCCTTGTGTCGAATCAATAAATTTGAGTTGAATACTTTACCCTCGAAAACTATTGCGATCCCCTATACTTGTGGGTTATCAAGACTATTTTCCGGCGCCGTTGCCGGGGAGCATAGCTCTATTCTTTGAGTCACTTGGGATTTATATCTGCTTATCATTATGAAGAACTTGAAATTTCCAAGAACCAAGATTTATCCCTTAACTATGAGGGGAGGTAAGGAATTGCCATCTAGCTCTGCACTTGATTCACCTTCTGTTTTGAGTAAGCTTGTGACACCTAAAACTGCTTCTGCTATTCGTTCTGATATGTCGCATGTTATTGATGATGCTACTTCTGCTATACATGATACTTATGATGAAACTACTTCTATGCTTGATACTATTGTGCCACTTAGTGAATTTCTTGATGAAGAACTTGCTAGGGCTAGAGAGATTGAAAATATTGAATCTGATAATACTGATGAAAGTGATGATGAAGAATCACTTGTCATTCCTGAGGGTTATGTTTTTTATCAAGAAGCTTCTTTAGCTATTTTAGCTCGCAAAGATAGATACGGACTTAAGAGGTTATTAGCTAAATGGAACAAGCAATCTCTAAATGCTAAATGAAATCTGACCCTGCTTTTGCTACTTCACCTATCTGTATTACCGATAAGGATTATGAATTCTCTGTTGATCCTGATATAATTACTTTGGTTGAATCTGATCCTTTTCATGGCTATGAATCTGAAACTGTTGTGGCACATCTTACTAAATTAAATGATATAGCCACCCTGTTCACAATTGATGAGAGAACTCGTTACTTTTATATCCTTAAAATATTTCCATTCTCATTAAAGGGTGATGCTAAGATATGGTTTAATTCTCTTGATCCTGGTTGTGTGCGTAGTCCCCAGGATATGATTTATTACTTCTCTGCTAAATATTTCCCTGCTCATAAGAAACAAGCTGCTTTAAGGGATATATATAATTTTGTGCAAATTGAAGAAGAGAGTCTCCCACAAGCTTGGGGGAGGCTTCTCCAATTACTTAATGCTTTGCCTGATCATCCTCTTAAGAAAAATGAAATACTTGATATCTTTTATAATGGACTAACCGATGCTTCCAGAGATTACCTGGATAGTTGTGCTGGTTCTGTTTTTAGGGAAAGAACACCGGATGAAGCTGATATTCTATTGAATAATATGTTGACAAATGAAAATAATTGGACACCTCCGGAGCCAATCCCTAAGCCTATTCCTAAACCAACTCCGAAGAAGAGGGGTATTCTATTTCTCGGTCCTGAAGATATGCAAGAGGCAAAGAAATCTATGAAAGAAAAAGGTATTAAAGCTGAAGATGTTAAGAATTTACCTCCTATTGAAGAAATACACGGTCTTAATTTACTGGTTGTTGAAGAAACATATGATCTTGATCCATCACCTATTGAAGAAATTCATGGTCTTGATAACCCTACAAAGGTAGTAAAGTTAAATTCTCTCTATAGATATGATAAAGCTGAAATCCCATTTACTAAGTTTGCTAGCCCATGCTTAGATGAGTTTGATAAATTTATGGCTAAGCAAGAAGACTTTAATGCTTATTTTGGTAGACAATTGAAATACAATTCAAATATGCTTGAACACTTGGGTGATTATATGGCCAATGTCAAAGGTGAACTTAAACTTATTAGTAAACATGCTTCTATGGTTAGCACTCAAGTAGAACAAGTACTTAAAGCTCAAAATGATTTGCTCAATGAATTGAATAGTAAGAATAATGATAATGCAGTTAGAGTGGCTACTAGAACTAGTAGAATGACTTAGGAACCTTTGTATCCTGAAGGCCACCCTAAGAGAATTGAGCAAGATTCTCAGAGAAATAATATAGATGTGATACGTCTCCAACGTATCTATAATTTTTTATTGCTCCATGCTATGTTATCTACTGTTTTGGGCAATATTGGGCTTTATTATCCACTTTTATATTTATTTTTGGGACTAACCTATTAACTGGAGGCCCAGCCCAGAATTGTTGTTTTTTGCCTATTTCAGTGTTTAGAAGAAAAGGAATATCAAACAGAGTCGAAACATAACTAAATCAACCGGAAAAGTTATTTTTGGAAGGAAAGCTACCGGATGGACTTGGACCCCACGTCAGGAGAGAAGGGAGGTGCCCACGAGGGTGGGGGCGTGCCCCCTGCCTCATGGGGCCCCCGAAGCTCCACCGACGTACTTCCTGCACCCATATATACTCACGTACACTAAAACATCCAGAAGAGACAATAGATCGGGAGTTCCGCCGCCAGAAGCCTCGTAGCCACCGAGAACCAATCTAGACCCATTCCGGCACCCTGCCGGAGGGGGAAATCCCTCTCCGGTGGCCATCTTCATCATCCCGGTGCTCTCCATGACGAGGACGGAGTAGTTCTACCTCGGGGCTGAGGGCATGTACCAGTAGCTATGTGTTTGATCTGTCTCTCTCGTGTTCTTGAGGTGGTACGATCTTGATGTATCGCGAGCTTTGCTATTATAGTTGGATCCTATGATGTTTTCCCTCCCTCTACTCTCTTGTAATGAATTGATTTTCCCCTTTGAAGTTATCTTATCGGATTGAGTCTTTAAAGATTTGAGAACACTTGATGTATGTCTTGCCGTGCGTATCTGTGGTGACAATGGGATACCACGTGATTCACTTGATGTATATTTTGGTGATCAACTTGCGGGTTTCGCCCATGAACCTATGCATAGGGGTTGGCACACGTTTTCGCCGTGATTCTCCGGTAGGAACTTTGGGGCACTCTTTGAGGTTCTATGTGTTGGTTGAATACATGAATCTGAGATTGTGTGATGCATATCATATAACCATACCCACAGATACTTGAGGTGACATTGGAGTATCTAGGTGACATTAGGGTTTTGGTTGATTTGTGTCTTAAGGTGTCATTATAGTATGAACTCTAGGGCTGTTTGTGACACTTATAGGAATAGCCCAACAGATTGATTGGAAAGAATAACTTTGAGGTGGTTTCATACCCTACCATAATCTCTTCGTTCGTTCTCCGCTATTAGTGACTTTGGAGTGACTCTTTGTTGCATGTTCAGGGATAGTTATGTGATCCAATTATGTTATTATTGTTGAGAGAACTTGCACTAGTGAAAGTATGAACCCTAGGCCTTATTTCCACACATTGCAATACCGTTTACGCTCACTTTTATCATTAGTTACCTTGCTGTTTTTATATTTTCAGATTACAAATACCTTTATCTACCATCCATATACCACTTGTATCACCATCTCTTCGCCGAACTAGTGCACCTATACAATTTACCATTGTATTGGGTGTGTTGGGGACATAAGAGACTCTTTGTTATTTGGTTGCAGGGTTGCTTGAGAGAGACCATCTTCATCCTACGCCTCCTACGGATTGATAAAACTTAGGTCATCCACTTGAGGGAAATTTGCTACTGTCCTACAAACCTCTGCACTTGGAGGCCCAACAACGTCTACAAGAAGAAGGTTGTGTAGTATAAATCAAGCTCTTTTCTGGCGCCGTTGCCGGGGAGGTTAGCGCTTGAAGGTATATCTTTAGATCTTGCAATTGAATCTTTTTGTTTCTTGTTTTATCACTAGTTTAGTTTATAAAAGAAAACTATAAAAAATGGAATTGAGTTTGTCTCATACGCTTCACCTTTTTAATATCTTTCGTGAGTATGATGGAAAGGATAATTGTGATCAAGTGCTAGAAGAAGAAATCTATAAAATGTTTGGCACTAAATAAATGGAATTAAGGTTGCCTCATATGCTTCATGTTTTTAATGTCTTTCGTGAAAATGATGGAAAGGAAAATTGTGCCCAAGTGCTAGAAAAAGAATGCATTAAAATATTTTGCACTAAATCTTTGAATGATGAGCATGATTGCAATTTTGTTAGTATGAATTCCTTGAATATCCATGATGCTAATGATATGCAAAGCCACAAGCTTGGGGAAGCTATGTTTGATGAAGATGATATTTTTTGTCCCCCAAGTTTTGATGAGCAAATTTATTATGATGAAAGCATGCCTCCTATCTATGATGATTATTGTGATGACACGTATGCATTAAAGAATAATGATAACCATGAAACTTGTCATCTTGATCTTAATTTTCAATCACATGATAGTTATTTTGTTGAGTTTGCTCCCAATATTATTCATGAGAAGAATTTTGCTTATGTGGAGAGTAATAAAATTTATATGCTTGTAGATCATGAAAAGAATGCTTTAGGTGCTGGTTATATTGTTGAATTCATTCATGATGCTACTGAAAATTATTATGAGGGAGGAATATATGCTCGTAGGAATTGCAATAATATCAAGTTTCCTCTCTATGTGCTTAAAATGTTGAAGTTATGCTTGTTTTACCTTCCTACGCAAGTTGATTCTTGTTCCCACAAGTTGTTTGCTCACAAAATCCCTATGCATAGGAAGAATGTTAGACTTAAATGTGATAGTCATATTCTTTATGATGCTCTCTTTATGTTACAATTCTTATCCTTTATGTGAGCATCATTGAAATCATCATGCCTAGCTAGGGGCGTTAAACGATAGCGCTTGTTGGGAGGCAACCCAACTTTATTTTTATTCCTTGCTTTTTGTTCCTTTTTAGTAATAAATAATTCATCTAGCCTATGTTTAGATTTGGTTTTATGCTTTTAATTAGTATTTGTGCCAAGTAGAACCTTTGGGAAGACTTGGGGAAAGTCTTGTTGATCATGCTGTGAAAAACAGAAACTTTAGCGCTCACGAGAATTGCTGCATTTTTTATTTGGAGAGTGTTATTGAGTTAATTCTTTTCGCAGATGATTAATAGATAAATTCCTAATGTCCAGAAATTTATTTGATAATTTTATGAGTTCCATAAGTATACATTTGATCCAGATTACTACAGACTGTTCTGTTTTGCCAGATTCTGTTTTTCATGTGTTGTTTGCTTATTTCGATGAATCTATGGCTAGTAAAATAGTTTATAAACCATAGAGAAGTTGGAATACAGTAGGTTTAACACCAATATTAATAAATAATGAGTTCATTACAGTACCTTGAAGTGGTGTTTTATTTTCTTATACTAACGGAGCTTACGAGTTTTCTACTTTAAGTTTTGTGTTGTGAAGTTTTCAAGTTTTGGGTAAAGATTCGATGGACTATGGAATAAGGAGTGGCAAGAGCCTAAGCTTGGGGATTCCCAAGGCACCCCCAAGGTAATATTCAAGGACAACCAAGATCCTAAGCTTGGGGATGCCCCGGAAGGCATCCCCTCTTTCGTCTTCGTTCATCGGTAACTTTACTTGGAGCTATATTTTTATTCGCCACATGATATGTGTTTTGCTTGGAGCGTCAATTTATTTTGTTAGGATTTGCTTGCTGTTATTTAGAACAATGTTTTGCATCTTTTATTTCAATAAAAGTGGCATTGATAGCCTTTACTATGCCTATGTTACAAGTATACATGTTGCTGTTTGAAAACAGAAAGTTTACCGCTGTTGCAATAATTCCCTAGAAAAGTCAGAATGTGATAAAATGTTGAAACCTTTTGCATATTAAGCTCTGATAAATTTACTACAGTGGGAATTTTCTTTCATAATTTTTGGAGCTAGGGAAGTATGGATGTTGCAGCATTCTTTACAGACTATCCTGTTTAGGCAGATTGCTGTTATGTTTGCATTGTTTGCATATGTTTGCTTCTTTAATGATTCTATTTGAGGATAGGACTATTAAATATGCAGAGGCATTTAGTATGCAATGTTGAATAATAATTTTAGTGATTTTCTACAGTAGAGTATGATAAGGTTTTTGCAATGGTTTATACTAACTTATCTCACGAGTCCTTGTTGAGTTTTGTGTGGATGAAGCTTTTGAGATTTAGGGAGACCGTGATATGAGAGGAATTAAGGAGACACAAAAGCTCAAGCTTGGGGATTCCCAAGCACCCAAGATAATATTTCAAGAAGTCTCAAGCATCTAAGCTTGGGGATGCCCCGGTTGGCATCCCACCTTTCTTCTTCAACAACTATCGGTTAGTTTCGGTTGATCCTAAGTTTTTGCTTCTTCACATGATGTTTGCCATTCTTAGAATGTCATTTTATTTTGCTTTGCTTGCTTTTGAATAAAATACCAAGATCTGAAATTCTTAAATGTTAGAGAGTCTTCACATAGTTGCATAATTATTCGACTACTCATTGATCTTCACTTATATCTTTCGGAGTAGTTTGTCATTGCTCTAGTGCTTCACTTATATCTTTTAGAGCATGGTGGTAGTTTTATTTTGAAGAAATAGATGAACTCTCATGCTTCACTTATATTATTTTGAGAGTCTTAAATAGCATGGTAATTTGCTTAAATAATCCTAATATGCTAGGCATCCAAGAATAGTAAAAACTTTCTTATGAGTGTTTTGAATACTAAGAGAAGTTTGATGCTTGATGATTGTTTTGAGATATGGAGGTAATAATATCAAAGTCATGCTAGTTGAGTAGTTGTGAAATTGAGAAATACTTGTGTTGAAGTTTGCAAGTCCCGTAGCATGCACGTATGGTAAATGTTGTGTAACAAATTTGAAACATGAGGTGTTATTTGATTGTCTTCCTTATGAGTGGCGGTCGGGGATGAGCGATGGTCTTTTCCTACCAATCTATCCCCCTAGGAGCATGCCCGTAGTTCCGAGGTTTTTGATGACTTGTAGATTTTTGCAATAAGTATGTGAGTTCTTTACGACTAATGTTGATTCCATGGATTATACGCACTCTCACCCTTCCATCCTTGCTAGCCTCTTCGGTACCGTGCATTGCCCTTTCTCACATTGAGAGTTGGCGCAAACTTCGCCGGTGCATCCAAACCCCGTGATATGATACGCTCTATCACACATAAACCTCCTTATATCTTCCTCAAAACAGCCACCATACCTACCTATTATGGCATTTCCATAGCCATTCCGAGATATATTGCCATGCAACTTTCCACCATTCCGTTCCTCATGACAGATTCATTATTGTCATATTTCTTAGCATGATCATGTAGTTGACATAGTATTTGTGGCAAAGCCACCGTTCATAATTCTTTCATACATGTCACTCTTGGTTCATTGCATATCCCGGTACACCACCGGAGGCATTCATATAGAGTCATCTTTGTTCTAGTATCGAGTTGTAAATAAATAGAAGTGTGATGATCATCATTATTAGAGCATTGTCCCAAGTGGGGAATAAATAAATAAAAAGGGAAGGCTATAAAAAAGAGAAGGCCCAAAAAAAGATAAAGGCCATAAAAAGGGAAGGCCCAAAAAAATGAGAGAAAAAGAGAGAAGGGACAATGTTACTATCCTTTTACCACACTTGTGCTTCAAAGTAGCACCATGATCTTCATAGTAGAGAGTCTCTTGTTTTGTCACTTTCACATACTAGTGGGAATTTTTCATTATAGAACTTGGCTTGTATATTCCAACAATGGGCCTCCTCAAGTGCCCTAGGTCTTCGTGAGAAAGCATGTTGGATGCACACCCACTTAGTTTCTTTTGTTGAGCTTTCATACATTTATAGCTCTAGTGCATCCGTTGCATGGCAATCCCTACTCCTTGCATTAACATCAATTGGTGGGCATCTCCATAGCCCATTGATTAGCCTCGTTAATGTGAGACTTTCTCCTTTTTGTCTTCTCCACATAACCCCCCTCATTATATTCTATTCCACCCATAGTGCTACATCCATGGCTCGCGCTCATATATTGCGTGAAAGTTTATAGGTTTGAGATTACTAAAGTATGAAACAATTGCTTGGCTTGTGATCGCGGTTGTGCATGATGAGAGCATTCTTGTGTGACGAAAATGAAACATGACTAAACTATATGATTTTGTAGGGATGAACTTTCTTTGGCCATGTTATTTTTAGAAGACATAATTGCTTAGTTAGTATGCTTGAGGTATTATTATTTTTATGTCAATATGAACTTTTGTCTTGATTCTTTCGGATCTGAAAACTCATACCAAAATTAATAAGAATTACATTGAAATTATGCCAAGTAGCACTCCGCATCAAAAATTCTGTTTTTATCATTTACCTACTCGAGGACGAGTAGGAATTAAGCTTGGGGACGCTTGATACGTCTCCAACGTATCTATAATTTTTTATTGCTCCATGCTATGTTATCTACTATTTTGGGAAATATTGGCTTTATTATCCACTTTTATATTATTTTTGGGACTAACCTATTAACCGGAGGCCCAGCCCAGAATTGCTGTTTTTTGCCTATTTCAGTGTTTCAAAGAAAAGGAATATCAAACGGTGTCGAAACGGAACGAAATCAATCGGAGAAGTTATTTTTGGAAGGAAAGCTACCAGATGGACTTGGACCCCACGTCAGGAGAGAAGGGAGGTGCCCACGAGGGTGGGGGGCGCCCCCCCTAGGGCGTGCCCCCCTGCCTCGTGGGGCCCCCGAAGCTCCACCGACGTACTTCCTGCACCCATATATACTCACGTACCTTAAACTTCCAGAAGAGATAATAGATCGGGAGTTTCGCCGCCAGAAGCCTCCGTAGCCACCGAAAACCAATCTAGACCCGTTCCGGGACCCTGCCGGAGGGGGCAATCCCTCTCCGGTGGCCATCTTCATCATCCTGGTGCTCTCCATGACGAGGAGGGAGTAGTTCTCCCTCGGGGTTGAGGGTATGTACCAGTAGCTATGTGTTTTATCTCTATCTCTCTCTCTCTCTCTCGTGTTCTTGAGGTGGTACGATCTTGATGTATCGCGAGCTTTGCTATTATAGTTGGATCCTATGATGTTTTCTCCCCCCTCTACTCTTTTGTAATGAATTGAGTTTCCCCTTTGAAGTTATCTTATCGGATTGAGTCTTTAAAGATTTGAGAACACTTGATGTATGTCTTGACATGCGTATATGTGGTGACAATGGGATACCACGTGATTCACTTGATGTATGTTTTGGTGATCAACTTGCAGGTTCCGCCCATGAACCTATGCATAGGGGTTGGCACACGTTTTCGTCGTGATTCTTCGGTAGGAACTTTAGGGCACTCTTTGAGGTTCTATGTGTTGGTTGAATAGATGAATCTGAGATTGTGTGATGCATATCGTATAAACATACCCACGGATACTTGAGGTGACATTGGAGTATCTAGGTGACATTAGGGTTTTGGTTGATTTGTGTCTTAAGGTGTTATTCTAGTACGAACTCTAGGGCTGTTTGTGACACTTATAGGAATAGCCCAATGGATCGATTGGAAAGAATAACTTTGAGGTGGTTTCGTACCCTACCATAATCTCTTCGTTCGTTCTCCGCTATTAGTGACTTTGGAGTAACTCTTTGTTGCATGTTCAAGGATAGTTATGTGATCCAATTATGTTATTATTGTTGAGAGAACTTGCACTACTGAAAGTATGAACCCTAGGCCTTATTTCCACACATTGCAATACCGTTTACGCTCGCTTTTATCATTGGTTACCTTGCTGTTTTTATATTTTCAAATTACAAATACCTTTATCTACCATCCATATACCACTTGTATCACCATCTCTTCGCCGAACTAGTGCACCTATACAATTTACCATTGTATTGAGTGTGTTGGGGACACAAGAGACTCTTTGTTATTTGGTTGCAGGGTTGCTTGAGAGAGACCATCTTCATCCTACACCTCCTACGGATTGATAAACCTTAGGTCATCCACTTGAGGGAAATTTGCTACTGTCCTACAAACCTCTGCACTTGGAGGCCCAACAACATCTACAAGAAGAAGGTTGTGTAGTAGACATCAAGATGCACCTAGTCCTTCTAAAAGGAAGAAAAAGAAAAATGATAGGACTTTGCATGCTTCTAGTAAACCTGTTACTGACACACCTGAGAATCCAAATGATATCTCTATTTCTGATGCTGAAACACAATCTGGTAATGAACCTGAAACTAGTGATAATGCTAATAATAATGTTCATGATGATGCTCAACCTAGTAATGATAATGATGTAGAAATTGAACCTACTGTTGATCTTGATAACCCACAATCAAAGAATCAACGTTATGATAAGAAAGACTTTGTTGCTAGGAAACATGGTAAAGAAAGAGAATCATGGGTTCAGAAACCCATGCCTTTTCCTCCCAAACCATCCAAGAAAAAGGATGATGAGGTTTTGAGTGCTTTGCTGAAATGATTAGACCTATCTTTTTGCATATGCGATTAACTGATATGCTCAAAATGAATCCTTATGCTAAGTATATGAAAGAAATTGTTACAAATAAAAGAAAGATACCGGAAGCTGAAATTTCCACCATGCTTGCTAATTACACTTTGAAGGGTGGAATACCAAAGAAACTTGGAGATCCAGGAGTACCCACTATACCATGCTCTATTGAAAGAAACTTTGTTAAAACTGCTTTATGTGATCTTGGAGCCGGTGTTAGTGTTATGCCTCTCTCTTTATATCGTAGACTTGATTTGAATAAGTTGACACCTACTGAAATATCTTTGCAAATGGTTGATAAATCAACTGCTATACCTGTCGGTATTTGTGAGGATGTGCCTGTTGTAGTTGCAAACGTTACTATTTTAACGGACTTTGTTATTCTTGATATTCCCAAGGACGATAGTATGTCTATTATTCTTGGAAGACCCTTTTTGAATACTGCAGGGGCTGTTATTGATTGCACTGAAGGCAATCTCACTTTTCATGTTAACGGTAATGAGCATACGGTACACTTTCCGAGGAAACAACCTCAAGTTCACAATATCAATTCTATTGGAAAAATTCCATCGATTATATTTGGAGGTTTTAAATTTCCTCTTCCTACTGTCAAGAAGAAATATGATATTCTTATTATTGGGGATGTTCATTGATACGTCTCCAACGTATCTATAATTTTTTATTGCTCCATGCTATATTATCTATTGTTTTGGACATTATTGGGCTTTATTATCCACTTTTATATTATTCTTGGGACTAACCTATTAACCGGAGGCCCAGCCCAGAATTGTTGTTTTTTGCCTGTTTTAGGGTTTCGAAGAAAAGGAATATCAAACGGAGTCCAAACGGAATGAAACCTTCGGGAACGTGATTTTCTCATCAAATACAACTCAGGAGACTTGGACCCTACGTCAAGCCACGTAACAGGAGGCCACGAGGTAGGGGGCGCGCCTACCCCCCCCCCCCAGGCGCGCCCTCCACCCTCGTGGGCCCCCTGTTGCTCCACCGACGTACTTCTTCCTCCTATATATACCCACGTACCCCCAAACGATCAGATACGGAGCCAAAACCCTAATTCCACCGCCGTAACTTTCTGTATCCATGAGATCCCATCTTGGGGCCTGTTCCGGAGCTCCGCCGGAGGGGGCATCGATCACGGAGGGCTTCTACATCAACACCATAGCCCCTCCGATGAAGTGTGAGTAGTTTAACTCTGACCTACGGGTCCATAGTTAGTAGCTAGATGGCTTCTTCTCTCTTTTTGGATCTCAATACAATGTTCTCCCCCTCTCTTGTGGAGATCTATTCGATGTAATCTTCTTTTTGCGATGTGTTTGTTGAGACCAATGAATTGTGGGTTTATGATCAAGTCTATCTATGAATAATATTTGAATCTTCTCTGAATTCTTTTATGTATGATTGGTTATCTTTGCAAGTCTCTTCGAATTATCAGTTTGGTTTGGCCTACTAGATTGATCTTTCTTGCAATGGGAGAAGTGCTTAGCTTTGGGTTCAATCTTGCGGTGTCCTTTCCCGGTGACAGTAAGGGCAGCAAGGCACGTATTGTATTGTTGCCATCGAGGATAACAAGATGGGGTTTTCTTCATATTGCATGAGTCTATCCCTCTACATCATGTCATCTTGCTTAAGGCGTTACTCTGTTTTTAACTTAATACTCTAGATGCATGCTGGATAGCGGTCGATGAGTGGAGTAATAGTAGTAGATGCAGGCAGGAGTCGGTCTACTTGTCTCGGACGTGATGCCTATATACATGATCATACCTAGATATTCTCATAACTATGCTCAATTCTGTCAATTGCTCAACAGTAATTTGTTCACCCACCGTAGAATACTTATGCTCTCGAGAGAAGCCACTAGTGAAACCTATGGCCCCCGGGTCTATCTTTATCATATCAATCTCCTACTACTTAGTTATTTACTTTGCCATTTACTTTGCCTTTATTTTACTTTGCATCTTTATCATAAAAATACCAAAAATATTATCTTATCATATCTATCAGATCTCACTCTCGTAAGTGGCCCTATAGGGATTGACAACCCCTATTTGCGTTGGTTGCGAGGATTTATTTGTTTTGTGCAGGTGCGAGGGACTCGCGCGTAGCCTCCTACTGGATTGATACCTTGGTTCTCAAAAACTGAGGGAAATACTTACGCTACTTTGCTGCATCATCCCTTCCTCTTCGGGGAAAACCAACGCAGTGCTAAAAGAGGTAGCAAGAAGGATTTCTGGCGCCGTTGCCGGGGAGGTCTACGCAAAAGTCAACATACCAAGTACCCATCACATACCCTTATCTCCCGCATTACATTATTTGCCATTTGCCTCTCGTTTTCCTCTCCCCCACTTCACCCTTGCCGTTTTATTTGCCCTCTCTCTCTATCCTCCCTCTATTTGCCTCTTTTTGCCCGCTTGCTTTTTGTTTGCTTGTGTGTTAGTTTGCTTGCTTGTCACGATGGCTCAAGATAATACTAAATTGTGTGACTTCACCAATACCAACAACAATGATTTTATTAGCACTCCGATTGCTCCTCTTACCGATGCTGAATCTTGTGAAATTAATGCTGCTTTGCTGAATCTTGTTATGAAAGATCCGTTCTCCGGCCTTCCTAGTGAAGATGCCGCTACCCATCTAAATAGCTTCGTTGATTTGTGTGACATGCAAAAGAAGAAAGATGTGGATAATGATATTGTTAAATTGAAGCTATTTCCTTTTTCGCTTAGAGATCGTGCTAAAGCTTGGTTTTCGTCTTTGCCTAAAAATAGTATTGATTCATGGAACAAGTGCAAAGATGCTTTTATCTCTAAGTATTTTCCTCCTGCTAAGATCATCTCTCTTAGAAACGATATTATGAACTTTAAGCAACTTGATCATGAACATGTTGCACAAGCTTGGGAGAGAATGAAATTAATGATACGTAATTGCCCTACTCATGGTTTAAATTTATGGATGATTATACAAAAATTTTATGCCGGATTGAATTTTGCTTCTAGAAATCTTTTAGATTCGGCCGCAGGAGGCACTTTTATGGAAATCACTTTAGGAGAAGCTACTAAACTCCTAGATAATATTATGGTTAATTATTCTCAATGGCATACTGAAAGATCTACTAATAAAAAGGTGCATGCGATAGAAGAAATTAATGTTTTGAGTGGAAAGATGGATGAACTTATGAAATTATTTGCTAATAAGAGTGTTTCTTCTGATCCTAATGATATGCCCTTGTCTACTTTGATTGAGAATAATAATGAATCTATGGATGTGAATTTTGTTGGTAGGAACAATTTTGGTAATAACGCGTATAGAGGAAATTTCAACCCTAGGCCTTATCCTAGTAATCCCTCTAATAATTATGGTAATTCCTACAACAATTCTTATGGAAATTATAATAAGATGCCCTCTGATTTTGAATCTAATATTAAAGAATTTATTACTTCGCAAAAGAATTTTAATGCTATGATTGAAGAAAAATTGCTTAAGATTGATGATTTGGCTAGGAACGTTGATAGAATTGCTCTTGATGTTGATTCTTTGAAACTTAGATCTATTCCACCTAAGCATGATATCAATGAGTCTCTCAAAGCCATGAGAATTTCCATTGATGAGTGCAAAGAAAGAACCGCTAGGATGCGTGCTAAGAAAGATGCCTTTATAAAAGCGTGTTCTTCTAGTTCCTATGAAAATAATGATGAAGATCTAAAAGTTATTGATGTGTCCCCTATTAAATCTTTGTTTTGCAATATGAATCTTGATAATGATGGGACTGAATATGATCCACCTTTACCTAGAAGGCGTTCCAAGAATTCTGAATCTTTTGATCTTGATGCTAAATTTGATAAAAGTGGGATTGAAGAAATTAAAACCCTAGATGTTGCTAAACCCACTATTATGGATTTCAAGGAATTTAACTATGAAAATTGCTCTTTGATTGATTGTATTTCCTTGTTGCAATCCGTGCTAAATTCTCCTCACGCTTATAGTCAAAATAAAGCATTTACTAAACATATCGTTGATGCCTTGATGCAATCTTATGAAGAAAAACTTGAATTGGAAGTTTCTATCCCTAGAAAACTTTATGATGAGTGGGAACCAACTATTAAAATTAAAATTAAAGATCATGAATGCTATGCTTTATGTGATTTGGGTGCTAGTGTTTCCACGATTCCAAAGACTTTGTGTGATTTGTTAGGTTTCCGTGATTTTGATGATTGCTCTCTAAACTTGCACCTTGCGGATTCCACTATTAAGAAACCTATGGGAAGAATTAATGATGTTCTTATTGTTGCAAATAGGAATTATGTGCCCGTAGATTTTATCGTTCTTGACATAGATTGCAATCCTTCATGTCCTATTATTCTTGGTAGACCTTTCCTTAGAACGATTGGTGCAATTATTGATATGAAGGAAGGAAATATTAGATTCCAATTTCCATTAAGGAAAGGCATGGAACACTTTCCTAGAAAGAAAATTAAATTACCTTATGAATCTATTATGAGAGCCACTTATGGATTGCCTACCAAAGATGGCAATACCTAGATCTATTCTTGCTTGTTATGCCTAGCTAGGGGCGTTAAACGATAGCGCTTGTTGGGAGGCAACCCAATTTTATTTTTATTCCTTGCTTTTTGCTCCTGTTTAGTAATAAATAAATTATCTAGCCTCTGTTTTGGTTGTGTTTTTTGTGTTTAATTAGTGTTTGTGCCAAGTAGAACCGTTGGGAAGACTTGGGGAAAGTCTTGTTGAACTTGCTGTAAAAAACAGAAACTTTAGCGCTCACGAGAACTGCTGTCATTTTTATTTGGAAAGTGATATTTAGTTAATTATTTTTTGAAGATGATTAATAGATAAATTCCTCACGTCCAGAAATTTATTTTAGAATTTTTGGGGTTCCAGATCTTGCGCTAGCTACAGATTACTACAGACTGTTCTGTTTTTGACAGATTCTGTTTTTCGTGTGTTGTTTGCTTATTTTGATGAATCTATGGCTAGTAAAATAGTTTATAAACCATAGAGAAGTTGGAATACAGTAGGTATAACACCCATATAAATAAAAATGAGTTCATTACAGTACCTTGAAGTGGTCTTTTGTTTTCTTTCGCTAACGGAGCTCACGAGATTTTCTACTTTAAGTTTTGTGTTGTGAAGTTTTCAAGTTTTGGGTAAAGATTTGATGGATTATGGAACAAGGAGTGGCAAGAGCCTAAGCTTGGGGATGCCCATGGCACCCCCAAGATAATCTAAGGACACCTAAAAGCCAAAGCTTGGGGATGCCCCGGAAGGCATCCCCTCTTTCGTCTACTTCTATCGGTAACTTTACTTGGAGCTATATTTTTATTCGCCACATGATATGTGTTTTGCTTGGAGCGTCTTGTATTATTTGAGTCTTTGCTTGTTATTTTACCACAATCATCCTTGTTGTACACACATTTTGAGCGAGCCATACATGATTTGGAATTTGTTAGAATACTCTATGTGCTTCGCTTATATCTTTTGAGTTATATAATTTTGCTCTAGTGCTTCACTTATATCTTTTAGAGCATGGTGGTAGATTTGTTTTATAGAAACTATTGATCTCTCATGCTTCACTTAGATTATTTTGAGAGTCTTAATAGAATGGTAATTATCTTAAAATCCTAATATGCTTGGTATGCAAGATTAATAATAAACTTTCTTATGAATGTGTTGAATACTAAGAGAAGTTTGATGCTTGATGATCGTTTTGAGACATGGAGGTAATAATATCAAAGTCATGCTAGTTGAGTAGTTGTGAAATTGAGAAATACTTGTGTTGAGGTTTGCAAGTCCCGTAGCATGCACGTATGGCAAACGTTATGCAACAAATTTGAAACATGAGGTGTTACTTGATTGTCTTCCTGATGAGTGGCGGTCGGGGACGAGTGATGGTCTTTTCCTACCAATCTATCCCCCTAGGAGCATGCGCGTAGTACCGAGGTTTTTGATGACTTGTAGATTTTTGCAATAAGTATGTGAGTTCTTTATGACTAATGTTGAGTCCATGGATTATACGCACTCTCACCCTTCCATCCTTGCTAGCCTCTTCGGTACCGTGCATTGCCCTTTCTCACATTGAGAGTTGGCGCAAACTTCGCCGGTGCATCCAAACCCCGTGATATGATACACTCTTTCACACATAAAACTTCTTATATCTTCCTCAAAATAGCCACCATACCTACCTAATATGGCATTTCCATAGCCATTCCGAGATATATTGCCATGCAACTTTCCATCATTCCGTTCATCATGACACATTCATCATTGTCATATTGCTTAGCATGGTCATGTAGTTGACATAGTATTTGTGGCAAAGTCACCATTCATAATTATTTCATACATGTCACTCTTGGTCCATTGCATATCCCGGTACACCACCGGAAGCATTCATATAGAGTCATATTTTTTCTAGTATCAAGTTGTAATCATTGAGTTGTAAATAAATAGAAGTGTGATGATCATCATTTTCTAGAGCATTGTCCCAAGTGAGGAATAAAAAAAGAGAAAGGCCATAAAAAAGAGAAGGCCCAAAAAGAAAGAGAAAGTCCATAAAAAAGGCCCAAAGAAAGAAAGAAAATAAAATGAGAGAAAAAGAGAGAAGGGACAATGTTACTATCCTTTGCCACACTTGTGCTTCAAAGTAGCACCATGATCTTCATAGTAGAGAGTCTCTCATGTTATCACTTTCATATACTAGTGGGAATTTTTCATTATAGAACTTGGCTTGTATATTCCAACAATGGGCCTCCTCAAGTGCCCTAGGTCTTCGTGAGCAAGCAAGTTGGATGCACACCCACTTAGTTTCTTTTGTTGAGATTTCATACATTTATAGCTCTAGTGCATCCGTTGCATGGCAATCCCTACTCCTTGCATTAACATCAATCAGTGGGCATCTCCATAGCCCATTGATTAGCCTCGTTGATGTGAGACTTTCTCCTTTTTTGTCTTCTCCACATAACCCCCCTCATTATATTCTATTCCACCTATAGTGCTATGTCCATGGCTCGCGCTCATATATTGCGTGAAAGTTTATAGGTTTGAGATTACTAAAGTATGAAACAATTGCTTGGCTTGTCATCGGGGTTGTGCATGATGATAGCATTCTTGTGTGATGAAAATGAAACATGACTAAACCATATGATTTTGTAGGGATGAACTTTCTTTGGCCATGTTATTTTGAGAAGACATAATTGCTTAGTTAGTATGCTTGAAGTATTATCATTTTTATGTCAATATGAACTTTTGTCTTGAATCTTTCGGATCTGAATATTCATACCACAATTAAGAAGAATTACATTAAAATTATGCCAAGTAGCACTCCGCATCAAAAATTCTGTTTTTATCATTTACCTACTCGAGGACGAGCAGGAATTAAGCTTGGGGATGCTTGATACGTCTCCATATCTATAATTTTTGATTGCTCCATGCTATATTATCTACTGTTTTGGACATTATTGGGCTTTATTATCCACTTTTATATTATTTTTGGGACTAACCTATTAACCGGAGGCCCAGCCCAGAATTGCTGTTTTTTGCATGTTTTAGGGTTTCGAAGAAAAGGAATATCAAACGGAGTCCAAACGGAATGAAACCTTCGGGAACGTGATTTTCTCATCGAATACAACTCAGGAGACTTGGACCCTACGTCAAGCCACGTAACAGGAGGCCACGAGGTAGGGGGCGCGCCTACCCCCCCCCCAGGCGCGCCCTCCACCCTCGTGGGCCCCCTATTGCTCCACCGACGTACTTCTTCCTCCTATATATACCCACGTACCCCCAAACGATCAGATACGGAGCCAAAACCCTAATTCCACCGCTGTAACTTTCTGTATCCACGAGATCCCATCTTGGGGCCTGTTCCGGAGCTCCGCCGGAGGGGGCATCGATCACGGAGGGCTTCTACATCAACACCATAGCCCCTCCGATGAAGTGTGAGTAGTTTACCTCAGACCTACGGGTCCATAGTTAATAGCTAAATGGCTTATTCTCTCTTTTTGGATCTCAATACAATGTTCTCCCCCTCTCTTGTGGAGATCTATTCGATGTAATCTTCTTTTTGCGGTGTGTTTGTTGAGACCGATGAATTGTGGGTTTATGATCAAGTCTATCTATGAATAATATTTGAATCTTCTCTGAATTCTTTTATGTATGATTGGTTATCTTTGCAAGTCTCTTCGAATTATCAGTTTGGTTTGGCCTACTAGATTGATCTTTCTTGCAATGGGAGAAGTGCTTAGCTTTGGGTTCAATCTTGCGGTGTCCTTTCCTGGTGACAGTAAGGGCAGCAAGGCACGTATTGTATTGTTGCCATCGAGGATAACAAGATGGGGTTTTCTTCATATTGCATGAGTCTATCCCTCTACATCATGTCATCTTGCTTAAGGCGTTACTCTGTTTTTAACTTAATACTCTAGATGCATGCTGGATAGCGGTCGATGAGTGGAGTAATAGTAGTAGATGCAGGCAGGAGTCGGTCTACTTGTCTCGGACGTGATGCCTATATACATGATCATACCTAGATATTCTCATAACTATGCTCAATTCTGTCAATTGCTCAACAGTAATTTGTTCACCCACCGTAGAATACTTATGCTCTCGAGAGAAGCCACTAGTGAAACCTATGGCCCCCGGGTCTATCTTTATCATATCAATCTCCTACTACTTAGTTATTTACTTTGCCATTTACTTTGCCTTTATTTTACTTTGCATCTTTATCATAAAAATACCAAAAAAAATATCTTATCATATCTATCAGATCTCACTCTCGTAAGTGGCCCTATAGGGATTGACAACCCCTATTTGCGTTGGTTGCAAGGATTTATTTGTTTTGTGCAGGTGCGAGGGACTCGTGCGTAGCCTCCTACTAGATTGATACCTTGGTTCTCAAAAACTGAGGGAAATACTTACGCTACATTGCTGCATCATCCCTTCCTCTTCGGGGAAAACCAACGCAGTGCTAAAAGAGGTAGCATTCATATCCCCGTTGAGGTAACATAGTGTTATTCAAAATTTCTCCGGTTCCATGTTATTCGGAATGAGTTCTTTAACAAGACTTGATCAACCTTGCTATTGGATTCCTTTTGATGATCATGAGATGGATGAAACTTGAAAGCACAACCTTCTGTACCCCACTTTTACTTTCTGCTATTTATATTAAATAAAATAAAAATAAAAAATTTTCTGTCTGTTATCTGATTATCCGTGCAATATAAAAATACCCCAAAAAGAAAAGTTCTCCAAATGCCCTAAAATTTAAATATGTTTTTTTCTAGAGTATTTGAGAATATTTGGCACTCAGAACACATCAGGGGGGTCAACCACCTGCCCACGAGGGTGGAGGGCGCGCCCTACCCCCTGGGCGTGCCCCCTGCCTCGTGGGCCCATGGTGGCCCTCCTCCACTTATCCTTTCACCCACACACTCCTTCTTCCTCCCCCAAACACAAATAACCAGCTCAAACCCGAGTCCAAGCTCATTTTGCTGCCATTTTCGATCTCCTTGCTCAAATCACCTCTCACAAAACTGCTTGGGGAGATTGTTCCTTGGTATGTGACTCCTCCAGTGGTCCAATTAGTTTTTGTTCTAGTGCTTTATTTATTGCAAATTTTTTCTACTTAGGTGACCCTGTTCTTGAGCTTGCATGTCAAATTTATTTGGTCAAAAGTAGTTTTGATGCATGATATAGGCCCTACGCACTTGTGGGAGTAGTTGCTATCAATATTATTGATTTTGCTTTACTTTTATTTTGAAGTTACTAAAAAATTTCAGAATTTTTCAAAGGAAGAAAAATGCTTAGGAAAATGTTCCAAGGTGGTTCCTCAAGGAAGCAAGGACCCAGGCTTGCAATGCGTGATGCTGATGAAGAGCCACCAAGAGACGCTCCAGCGCGTCCTTGTGAGTGGCCTTCTGAAAATTTTATGGATTGAGCAGGAATTAAAGAAGAATTCAACGCATATTTGTGTAACGCCGATCTTGTGAGCTTCGAGGAAGAGAAGTGCAGTTAGTATCACAACCTCACCAGTACCTTTGTGAGGAGGTTTGAATTTTCAACTTCACGTAATTCTCCAACTGTCCTGTTTGATCTTTATGAAAATTCTTATACTATGGACTGAGAGGACTTTACCACTGCTTGCAAACTTCCACAATGGGGTAGTATAAGGGATCCTCGCAAATCTGAATTTAGAGATTTTCTTGCTAGTATAACTGTGGGAGAATCTAGAGATATAACACAAGCCACCATAGGGAGCATTCACTTTCCTGCTATACATTATTTTGCTCTCTTCATAGGTAGATGCATTAATGGTAAAGATGAGGCATGTCACATGTGTGTCCCTGACCTCAGTATTCTTAGGAGTGCTGTGTTAGGAGATAAATCTTATAATTTGGGAGCCATTGTTGCACGTAGGTTGCATCTTAATAGATTTAATGGAGATTTCTTTGGAGGAATTTATGCAACCCGCATAGCTAATTTTCTTGGTATAGCCATATGCGAAGATGATATTGAATTACCTCCTGCTTACCTAGACTTTAATGCTATGGTTCACCACCAGTTTGTCGAGAGGAATGAATCACCTCTCTAGTATGAACTAATCTTTGACAGACGTCGTGCTGTCCATATTACTCTCCCTGCTCCTGCCTTCTTTGATCATCAGGCAAAAGGAAGATATACTATTACCAGAGAGGAGGCATATGAGTATGAGAGGAGAGCGTAGGCCGCTCGTCGCCACGCTGCAGCTTAGCAGTACGACCCCAACTATTATTATGGATATCCGCCAGGCCAGGCGTGTCCATAGACCAACTTAGGCCAAAAGCCTAAGCTTGGGGGAGTACGTATTTCCCACCGACATTACATTTATGTTCACACACTCATTGCTAGATGTTGATGCTCATACTTTTTCATTGTATCATCCATGCTAGTTTATTTTCCTTTTTATGCTTTCTTCTTGTGTGTTTAATAAACCTTAAGAAAAACCAAAAAAATTAGTTGTAGCTTTTAGTTAGTTTAATTTCCATGCTTGTAGTAGTAATTAAAAAGAAAACCCAAAAAGATTTCATGTTCTTCTTTTTACTTGTTGGGAGCTCTCCCGTGTAAATAGTTTCATTTCTTTTCTTTGGCTGTCGATAGGAGAAGACCATGATTAAATTGTTGAAGTGGATCTTATATACATTATTGTTGATCTGACAAAAGAGCCCATATTGCCTTGTCTTCTCCTATTTATTGAATGCTTGTAGATTCCAGCTTAGTCCAATGCATGCGCATTATTATTATTATTCACATCGTTCGGTCGTGCAAGTGAAGGGCAATTATGACGATATATGATGGACTGGCTGAGATGAGAAAAGCTGGTATGAACTCGACCTCTTTTGTTTTTG
The DNA here is from genome assembly GCF_018294505.1 of Triticum aestivum. NCBI lineage: Eukaryota > Viridiplantae > Streptophyta > Magnoliopsida > Poales > Poaceae > Triticum > Triticum aestivum. The sequence goes on from NC_057794.1 coordinate 464,706,144, forward strand.
TAAATATGATTAGTTCATCGTTCCTGATTCAGCCTATTATGAATAAACATGTTTGCAATGACAACTAGAGATCATAGTGCTTATGCCATGCTTGATTAGCTATGAGTTATAATGGTTTACCTTGCGTGCCAACATGCTATTGAAATGGTTATGATGTGGTATGATAGGGTGGTATCCTCCTATGAATGATTTAAGTGACTTGACTTGGCGCATGTTCACGCATGTAGTTGAAAAAAATCAACATAGCCTTAACGATATTTATGTTCATGGTGGATTATATCCTACTCATGCTTGAATTCAGTGGATTAATTTTAATGCATGTTCATGACCGTTGTCGCTCTCTAGCTGGTCGCTTCCCACTCTTTTGCTAGCCTTCACCTGTACTAAGCGGGAATACTGCTTGTGCATCCAATCCCTTAAACCCCAAAGTTATTCCACATGAGTCCACTATACCTACCTATATGCGGTATCTACCTGCCGTTCCAAGTAAATTTGTATGTGCCAAACTCTAAACCTTCAAGTAAATATCATGTTTTGTATGCTCGAATAGCTCATGTATCAACTAGGGTTGTCTGTATCTTCCATGTTAGGCGGGTTATTCTCAAGAGGAGTGGACTCCGCTCCTCACTCACGAGATAAATGGCTGGTCACCGGGATGCCCAGTCCCATGCTTTATGCAAACTAAATCAAAATAATTGCAAACAAAACTCCCACTGGGACTCTTGTTAGTTGGAGGCACTCGTTGTTTCGAGCAAGCCATGGATTGATGCTTGTTGGTGGAAGGGGGAGTATAAAGTTTACCATTCTGTTTGGGAACCGCCTATAATGTGTGTACCATGGAAGATATCGCCATATCTTGGTTGTTATGTTGACAATGAAAGTATACCGCTCAAAATATTATTCACCTCTGTTTCAAAACCGAGCTTTGGCACCTCTACAAATCCCTGCTTCCCTCTGTGAAGGGCCTATCTATTTACTTTTATGCTGAGTCGTCATCCTCTTATTAAAAAGCACCAGTTAGAGAGCACCGCTGTCATTTGCATTCATTATTGTTAGTTTACATTGAGTATGACTTGACTGGATCTCTTTTACCATGAATTACAATGTCTAGTCAGTCCTTAGTCTTTAAAGGTGCTCTGCATTTATGTTTTGCGGTCTCAGAAAGGGCTAGCGAGATACCACCTTGTTATATCATATTATGATTGTTTTGAGAAAGTGTTGTCATCCGAGATTTATTATTATTGCTCGCTAGTTGATTATGCTATTGATATGAGTAAACTTGAGACCTAAGCATTATTGCGAATGTGGTTAGTTATAATCTTTGCTGAAAACTTGAATGTTGGCTTTACATATTTACAACAACAAGAGCAAACAGAGTTTGTAAAAGTTTTTTTTCTTTATCACTTTTAGTTTGTCAACTGAATTGCTTGAGGACAAGCAAAGGTTTAAGCTTGGGGGAGTTGATACGTCTCCGTCGTATCTACTTTTCCAAACACTTTTGCCCTTGTTTTGGACTCTAACTTGCATGATTTGAATGGAACTAACCTGGACTGACGATGTTTTCAGCAGAATTACCATGGTGTTATTTATGTGCAGAAACAAACGTTCTCGGAATGACCTGAAACTTCACGGAGCAACTTTTTGGAAAATATAAAAAATACCTGCAAAAGATGAAGGCCAGGGGGCCCACCACCTATCCACGAGGGTGGAGGCATGCTTGCCCCCCTAGGGCGCGCCCCCTACCTCGTGGGCCCCCTGGTGCCTCTCCGACTCCAACTCCAACTCTATATATTGTGTTGTGGGGAGAAAAAAATCAGAGAGAAGAATTCATCGCGTTTTACGATACGGAGCTGCCGCCAAGCCCTAAAACCTCTCGGGAGGGCTGATCTGGAGTCCGTTCGGGGCTCCGGAGAGGGGAGCCCGTCGCCATCGTCATCATCAACCATCCTCCATCACCAATTTCATGATGCTCACCGCCATGCATGAGTAATTCCATCGTAGGCTTGCTGGACGGTGATGGGTTGGATGGGATCTATCATGTGATCGAGTTAGTTTTGTTAGGGTTTGATCCCTAGTATCCACTATGTTCTGAGATTGATGTTGTTATGACTTTGCTATGCTTAATGCTTGTCACTAGGGCCCGAGTGCCATGATTTCGCATCTGAACCTATTATGTTTTCATCAATATATTAGTGTTCTTGATCCTATCTTGCAAGTCTATAGTCACCTATTATGTGTTATGATCCGTTAACCCCGAAGTGACAATAGTCGGGATACTTACCGATGATGACCGTAGTTTGAGGAGTTCATGTATTCACTATGTGTTAATGCTTTGCTTCAGTACTCTATTAAAAGGAGGCCTTAATATCCTTTAGTTTCCGTAAGGACCCCGCTGCCACGGGAGGGTAGAACAAAAGATGACATGCAAGTTCTTTTCTATAAGCACGTATGACTATGTTCGGAATACATGCCTACATTATATCAATGAACTGGAGCTTGTTTTGTGTCACCCTAGGTTATGACTGTTACATGATGAACCGCATCCAGCATAATTCTCCATCACTGATCCATTGCCTACGAGCTTTCCATATATTGTCCTTCGCTTATTTACTTTCCCGTTGCTATTGCTATCATCACTACAAAAATACCAAAAACATTACTTTTACTACTGTTACCTTTTGTTACCGTTACCACTACTATCATATTACTTTGCTACTGAATACTTTGTAGCAGATACTAAGTTTTCAGGTGTGGTTGAATTGAGAACTCAGCTGCTAATACTTGAGAGTATTCTTTGGCTCCCCTTGTGCCGAATCAATAAATTTGGGTTGAATACTTTACCCTCAAAAACTATTGCGACCCCCTATACTTGTGGGTTATCAATAAGCACATGCAAGACATACATCAAGTGTTCTCAAATCCTTAAAGACTCAATCCGATAAGATAACTTCAAAGGGAAAACTCAATCCATTACAAGAGAGTAGAGGGGGAGAAACATCATAAGATCCAACTATAATAGAAAAGCTCACGATACATCAAGATCGTGCCGAATCAAGAACACAAGAGAGAGAGAGAGAGATCAAACACATAGCTACTGGTACATACCCTCAGCCCCGAGGGTGACCTACTCCCTCCTTGTCATGGAGAGCGCCGGGATGATGAAGATGGCCACCGGAGAGGGATTCCCCCCTCTGGCACGGTGCCGGAACGGGTCTCGATTGGTTTTTGGTGGCGATAGAGGCTTGCGGCGGCGGAATTCCTGATCTAGGTTTCTTTCTGGAAGTTTGGGGTTATATAAGAGGTGTTGGAGTCGGGAACAAGTCAGGGGGGTCCCCGAGGCAGCCACGAGGTAGGGCGGCACGCCCAGGGGGGTAGGGCGCACCCCCCACCCTCGTGGTGGCCTCGGGATACTTTTGGTCTATCTCCGGTACTCCGTGGGCTTCTTCTAGTCCAAAAATGATCTCCATGAAATTTCAGGTCAATTGGACTCTGTTTGGTTTTCCTTTTCTGTGATACTCAAAAACAACGAAAAAATGGAAACTGGCACTGGGCTCTAGGTTAATAGGTTAGTCCCAAAAATCATATAAAATAGCATATAAATGCATATAAAACATCCAAGGTTGATAATATAATAGCATGGAACAATCAAAAATTATAGATACATTGGAGACATATCATGCATCCCCAAGCTTAATTCCTGCTCGTCCTCGAGTAGGTAAATGATAAAAACAGAATTTTTGATGTGGAATGCTACCTAACATATTTATCAATGTAATCTTCTTTATTGTGGCAAAAATATTCAGATCCGTAAGATTCAAGACAAAAGTTTAATATTGACATAAAAACAATAATGCTTCAAGCATACTAACCAAGCAATTATGTCTTCTCAAAATAACATGGCCAAAGAAAGCTTATCCCTACAAAATCATATAGTTTGGCTATGCTTCATTTTCGTCACACAAAAATTCTCTCATCATGCACAACCCCGATGACAAGCCAAGAAATTGTTTCATACTTTAGTAATATCAAACTTTTTTCAACTTTCATGCAATACATGAGCGTGGGCCATGGACATAGCACTATGTGTGGAATAGAATATAATGATGGGGGTTGTGTGGAGAAGACAAAAAAGGAGAAAGTCCCATATTGACGTGGCTAATCAACGGGCTATGGAGATGCCCATAAACTGATGTCAATGCGAGGAGTAGGGATTGTCATGAAACGGATGCACTAGAGCTATAAATGTATGAAAGCTCAACAAAAAGAAACTAAGTGGGTGTGCATCCAACTTGCTTGCTCACGAAGACCTAGGGCATTTTAGGAAGCCCGTTGTTGGAATATACAAGTCAAGTTCTATAATTAAAAATTCCCACTAGTATATGAAAGTGACAAAACAAGAGGCTCTCTATCATGAAGATCATGGTGCTACTTTGAAGCACAAGTGTGGAAAAAGGATAGTAGCATTGTCCCTTCTTCTTTTATATTTTTACTTTTTTCTATTTGGCCTTTCTTTTTTCCCTTTTTTTATTTGGCATTTCCCTTTTTCTTTGCCTTTATTTTTTTATTTTTTCGGGAAAATTCTCTATTAATGATGATCATCACACTTCTATTTATTTACAACTCAAAGATTACAACTCGATACAAGAACAAAATATGACTCTATATGCATGCCTCCGGCGGTGTACCGGGATGTGCAATGATTCAAGAGTGACATGTATGAAATTATGAATGGTGGCTTTGCCACAAATACGATGTCAACTACATGATCATGCAAAGCAATATGACAATGATGAAGTGTGTCATAATAAACGAAACGGTGGAAAGTTGCATGGCAATATATCTCGGAATGGCTATGGAAATGCCATAATAGGTAGGTATGGTGGCTGTTTTTAGGAAGATATAAGGAGGTTTATGTGTGATAGAACATATCATATCACGGGCTTTGGATGTACCGGCGAAGTTTGCACCAACTCTCAAGGTGAGAAAGGGCAATGCACGGTACATAAGAGGCTAGCAATGATGGAAGGGTAAGAGTGCGTATAATCCATGGACTCAACATTAGTCATAAAGAACTCATATACTTATTGCAAAAATCTACAAGTCATCAAAAACCAAGCAATGTGTGCATGCTCCTAGGGGGATAGATTGGTAGGAAAAGACCATCGCTCGTCCCCGACCGCCACTCATAAGGAAGGCAATCAAAGAAACACCTCATGCTTCAAATTTGTCACACAACGGTTACCATACATGCATGCTACGGGACTTGTAAACCTCAACACAACTATTTCTCAAATTCATAATTACTCAACTAGCACGACTCTAATATTACCATCTTCATATCTCAAAACAATTATCAAGTATCAAACTTCTCATAGTATTCAATGCACTCTATATGAAAGTTTTTATTATACCCATCTTGGATGCCCATCATATTAAGACTAGTTTCATAACAAAAGCAAACTACCATGCTGTTCTAAAGACTCTCAAAATAATATAAGTGAAGCACGAGAGTTCATCTATTTCTTCAAAATAAAACCACCGCCGTGCTCTAAAAGGATATAAGTGAAGCACTAGAGCAAATGACAAACTACTCTGAAAGATATAAGTGAAGATCAATGAGTAGTGTAACTATGTGAAGACTCTCTAACATTTAAGAATTTCAGATCTTTCTATTTTATTCAAACAGCAATCAAAGCAAAAGAAAATAAAATGACGCTCCAAGCAAAACACATATCATATGGTGAATAAAAATATAGCTCCAAGTAAAGTTACCGATAGACGAAGACGAAAGAGGGGATGCCATCCGGGGAATCCCCAAGCTTGGGCTCTTGGTTTTCCTTGAATGTTACCATGGGGTGCCTTGGGAATCCCCAATATTAGGCTCTTGCCACTCCTTATTCCATAGTCCATTGAATCTTTACCCAAAACTTGAAAACTTCACAACACAAAACTTAACAGAAAACTCATAAGCTCCATTAGTATAAGAAAATAAATCACCACTTAGGTACTATTTTGAACTCATTATACATTCATATTGGTGTAATATATAGTGTATCCAACTTCTCTATGGTTCATACCCTCCGATACTTCTCATAGATTCATCAAAATAAGCAAACAACACATAGAAAATAGAATCTGTCAAAAACATAATAGTCTGTAGTAATCTGTATCAAACGTATACTTCTGGAACTCAAAAAATTCTGAAATAAATTGGTGGACCTGAGTAATTTGTCTATTAATCATCTGGAAAAAGAATCAACCTAAACTCACTCTTCAGTAAAAAATGGTAGCTAATCTCGTGAGCGCTAAAGTTTATGTTTTTTACAGAAAGATCACAAAGACTTCACCCAAGTCTTCCCAAAGGTTCTACTTGGCACAAACACTAATTAAAACATAAAACCACATCTAAACAGAGTCTAGATGAATTATTTATTACTAAACAGGAAAAAAAAGCAAGGAACAAAAATAAAAATTGGGTTGCCTCCCAACAAGCGCTAACGTTTAACACCCCTAGCTAGGCATGATGATTTCAATGATGCTCACATAAAAGATAAGAATTGAAATATAAAGAGAGCATCATGAAGAATATGACTAGCACATTTAAGTCTAACCCTCTCCCTATGCATAGGGATTTTGTGATTAAACAACTTATGGGAACAATAATCAACTAGCATAGGAAGGTAAAACAAGCATAGCTTCAAGATTTTCAACATGTAGAGAGGAAACTTGATATTATTGCAATTCCTACAAGCATATATTCCTCCTTCATAATAATTTTCAGTAGCATCTGTTGGGGAACGTTGCAGAAAACAAAAAAAATTCCTACGGTTTCACCAAGATCCATCTAGGAGTTCATCTAGCAAGGGGGAAGGAGAGGTTGAGGAAGATGGCTCCAGCAGCAGCACGACGGCGTGGTGGTGGTGGAGCTGCAGTACTCCGGCAGGGCTTCGCCAAGCTCTATGGAGGAGGAGGAGGTGTTGGAGAGGGAGAAGGAGGCACCAAAGGCAAAGGTATGAAGTCATCCATCTCCCCACCTATATATAGGGGGCCTAGGGGGCGCCGGCCCTAGGAGATGCAATCTCCTAGGGGGGTGGTGGCCAAGGGAGGAATCCCTCCTCCCCAAGGCACCTAGGAGGTGCCTTCCCCCTTTGGGACTCTTCCTTAGGGTTTCCCCCCACCCTAGGCGCATGGGCCCTAGGGGGAAGTGGCGCCCCAGCCCACTTTGGGCTGGATCCCTTCCCACTTCAGCCCATGGGACCCTCCGGGATAGCTGGCCCCACCCGGTGGACCCCCGGGACCCTTCCGGTGGTCCCAGTACAATACCGGTGACCCCGAAACTTGTCCCGATGGCCGAAATAGCACTTCCTATATATAATTCTTTACCTTCGGACCATTCCGGAACTCCTCGTGACGTCCGGGATCTCATCCGGGACTCCGAACAACATTCAGGTTACTGCATATACATATCCCTACAACCCTAGCGTCACCGAACCTTAAGTGTGTAGACCCTACGGGTTCGGGAGACATGTAGACATGACCGAGATCGCTCTCCGGTCAATAACAAACAGCGGGATCTGGATACCCATGTTGGCTCCCACATGCTCCTCGATGATCTCATCGGATGAACCACGATGTCGAGGATTCAAGCAACCCCGTATACAATTCCCTTTGTCAATCGGTATGTTACTTGCCCGAGATTCGATCATCGGTATACCAATACCTCGTTCAATCTCGTTGCCGGCAAGTCACTTTACTCATACCGTAATGCATGATCCCGTGACCAGACACTTGGTCAATTTGAGCTCATTATGATGATGCATTACCGAGTGGGCCCAGAGATACCTCTCCGTTTACACGGAGTGACAAATCCCAGTCTTGATCCGTGTCAACCCAATAGACACTTTCGGAGATACCCGTAGTATACCTTTATAGTCACCCAGTTACGTTGTGACGTTTGGTATACCCAAAGCACTCCTACGGTATCCGGGAGTTACACGATCTCATGGTCTAAGGAAAGGATACTTGACATTGGAAAACTCTAGCAAATGAACTATACAATCTTGTGCTATGTTTAGGATTGGGTCTTGTCCATCACATCATTCTCCTAATGATGTGATCCCGTTATCAATGACATCCAATGCCCATAGTCAGGAAACCATGACTATCTATTGATCAACGAGCTAGTCAACTAGAGGCTTACTAGGGACATGTTGGTGTCTATTATTCACACATGTATTACGATTTCCGGATAACATAATTATAGCATGAATAAAGACAATTATCATGAACAAGGAAATATAATAATAATGCTTTTATTATTGCCTCTAGGGCATATTTCCAACAGCATCATGAATGAATTCAACAATATAACTATCACATAAAGCATTCTTTTCATGAGCCACAAGCATAGAAATTTTACTACTCTCCACATAAGCAAAATTCTTCTCATTCGGAATAGTGGGAGCAAACTCAACAAAATAACTATCATGTGAGGCATAATCCAGTTGAAAACTAAAATCATGATGATAAGTTTCATGGTTATCATTTTTCTTTATAGCATACATGTCATCACAATAATCATCATAGATTAGCAACTTTGTTCTCATAATCAATTGGAATCTCTTTTGAAATAGTGGATTCATCACTAAATAAAGTCATGAACTCTCCAAATCCACTTTCATCAATATAATCATCATAAATAGGAGGCATGCTGTCATCATAATAAACTAGCAGAGTGACCCGCGCATTCGCGCGGCTAGATTGTTAACTTGTAACTAATTTGTTCATTACTTTCATATGAATATGCCATATAGGGTGTTGGTACATTAAGTAAATAAATGATAAATTGACACTATTTTCATTGACAATCAAAATATCATGAATATATTAGCAGCTAATATTAGAAAGTTAGGCAACACACATTTTTCTCGCTCTCGGTCTATTTTACATTCATCGTCCACTTGCAATGACATAAAAGGAAGCATAAGTCTTTTTTGGTATTTTCAGTATATAAATAAATGCCAACATTAGAATAAATATAAATATGATTGTCTTACATCCTATCATGGGTTTTCGTCCTCCACGGGATTAAACATTACCGGTGTGGTGGCTCGTGTATTTGTGGCCGTAAATTTATTACATATTGTTGTACGTAGTTTTTTGTCAATAATGTTTCCTACAATGTTAATTTGTATTAGACTATATTCACCTATACATTGTCCTTAGGGAAGTTTTACAAAACTGAAATCCAAAGAGATGTGTTACTTAGCTTGATATAATCATTTTTAGGCTTCTGTTCATGGCACTACTATTTTAATATCCTGATGAAAATCATACTTATATTTCTATTGAGTCTCTACAAAATATTTACTACCACATCTGTCTTTTAGTTAGCAGTGTTTTTTGTTGTTTGAAAAAATCACAAGATGCCATATAAGTAACTTTTTTTTGCATTCTTGCTCGCGGTGAAAACCATCTTCAGATGTTATTTTATGGCTATCAAATAAGATTCATTCTCATAATCTATATAAAACCGATTAGAATGATTAATTGGTTAACTGGTGGCATTTGCAATTATGGTATTGCATGCGCTTCATGCGACATGGATTGCTTTAGATTGATTTCCATCATAGCTGATTTGGCTACTAATACGCATATAACTTTTAGTTCCAGTTTTTAATCTCAACTATCGGAATTAGGACCCATCATATAATAAACATAAAAAATTATTTATCCCATGTGGACCAATGTATTTTCTAGTATTTCTTTTATGTTCTCACTATTCCCTAGTCATCTGCCTGAGCGGCTCCTTAATACCGTATCTTCATGAGGTCAACACTCCGAATCAATATGATATACTTGAATCCCGTGGATATGCCTCATGACCGGTCTTTCTGGCTATAGAACATCACATAATTATTTATAGTTTCGACATAAGAATATTATTTTTGGCACTTATTTAGATGTCGACATATTTTGAGTATCAGCTGTCCATACAAATTTTGTTGCTACTAACATCCTATTGTAGAAATATTTCATTATTAAACAAAAGTATATTGAGAATTAGTTTGCCGGGAACTCTATGCTATGTACGTATACATGCACTTTTTCTTATCTGGGTAGAGAAAGCTTGTTATCCCTCATGGGTAGAGAAAGTTTTTTTTCGAGACTTAGAGAAAGTTTCTTATCCCAAGTGAAGCACTAATATAGCCGTCCAGATTGATTACTTTCATATATAATCATATCCTATTTTTTTGGCTGAGATCATAAATGATGTCACTAAATTAAGAATTGTGATCTGATGCTTTTCCCCTCAAAAGCAGGAAAAAGGAAAGAAAAAAGGAGAAGATTTGACTCTTGTTTTTTTGCGGTGCACTTTGACTTGTTATAGTTGGAAGCTGTGCCTATTTTAACCTGTTGGGTAGCCATGCTGTTTTTACGGGAGCGGGCGGCCTTGCTTTACAATCCCCACCATGCGTTCACCTTTTTTTCACATGTAGCACACGTTCACTTCTAATTCTCTAGGATAGAGTTTTTTAATAGAAAAAACATATGACTTGGACGGAAGTTTCGATCGGACTCATGTTTTTTTTGGAGTGGCGCTCGGACTCTATAGCTCGCAGTGCCTTTTCCTAGCTGTTTAGGAGTCGTGTTTTTATGACAAATGGCAGCGTTGCTTTAATCACGATCCCAATGAACGTATACTTTCAATTGTCTAGGAGAGATTTTTATAATAGAAAAACATATGACTTGCACGAAAGATGTGCTGAATTATTTGTACGTGTCATGCCAAACTGTTTGGACGCACCTATATTTGTATGTAACGATACATATATTATATCTTAACTGTTAATATATAAAATTGATGGTCAATATAATTTAATCTATGTGGATGAACGTGATGACTTGTTTGACTTCTCTAATATATATATATATATATATATATATATATATATATATATATATATATATATATATATATATATATATAATAGATATTCTCATCAAAACTTGGGGGACAAAAAATATCATATTCATCAAACATAGCATCTTCAAGCTTGTGGCTTTGCATATCATTAACATCATGCATATTCAAAGAATTCATACTAACAACATTGCAATCATGCTCATCATTCAAAGATTTAGTGCCAAATATTTTAATGCATTCTTTTCTAGCACTTGGGCACAATTTTCTTTTCCATCATTTTCACGAAAGACATTAAAAACATGAAGCATATGAGGCAACCTTAATTCCATTTATCTGTAGTTTTCTTTTATAGACTAAACTAGTGATAAAACAAGAAACAAAAAGATTTGATTGCAAGATCTAAAGATATACCTTCAAGCGCTAACCTCCCCGGCAACGGCGCCAGAAAATAGCTTGATGTCTACTGCACAAGCTTCTTCTTGTAGACGTTGTTGGGCCTCCAAGTGCAGAGGTTTGTAGGACAGTAGCAAATTTCCGTCAAGTGGATAACCTAAGGTTTATCATTCCGTGGGAGGCGTAGGATGAAGATGGTCTCTCTCAAGCAACCCTGCAACCAAATAACAAAGAGTCTTTTGTGTCCCCAACACACCCAATACAATGATAAATTGTATAGGTGCACTAGTTCGGCGAAGAGATGGTGATACAAGTGCAATATGGATGGTAGATATAGGTTTTTGTAATCTGAAAATATAAAAAACAGCAAGGTAGCAAGTGGTAAAAGTGAGCATAAACGGTATTGCAATGCTAGGAAACAAGGCCTAGGGTTCATACTTTCACTAGTGCAAGTTCTCTCAACAATAATAACATAATTGGATCATATAAATATCCCTCAACATGCAACAAAGAGTCACTCCAAAGTCACTAATAGCGGAGAACAAACGAAGAAATTATGGTTGGGTACGAAACCACCTCAAAATTATCCTTTCTGATCGATCTATTCAAGAGTCTGTAGTAAAATAACACGAAGCTATTCTTTCCGTTCAATCTATCCTAGAGTTCGTACTAGAATAACACCTTAAGACACAAATCAACCAAAACCCTAATATCACCTAGATACTCCAATGTCACCTCAAGTATCTGTGGGTATGGTTATACGACATGCATCACACAATCTCAGATTCATGTATTCAACCAACACAAAGAACTTCAAAGAGTGCCCCAAAGTTTCTACCAGAGAGTCAAGACGAAAACGTGTGCCAACCCCTATGCATAAGTTCATGAGGTCACAGAAGTCGCAAGTTGATCACCAAAACATACATCAAGTGGGTCACATGATATCCCATTGTCACCACAGATAAGCACATGCAAGACATACATCAAGTATTCTCAAATCCTTAAAGACTCAATCTGATAAGATAACTTCAAAGGGAAAACTCAATCCATTACAAGAGAGTAGAGGGGGAGAAATATCATAAGATCCAACTATAATAGCAAAGCTTGCGATACATCAAGATCATGCCAAATCAAGAACACGAGAGAGAGAGAGAGAGAGAGAGAGAGAGATCAAACACATAGCTACTGGTACATACCCTCAGCCCCTAGGGTGAACTACTCCCTCCTCATCATGGAGAGCGTCGGGATGATGAAGATGGCCATCGGAGAGGGATTCCCCCCTCCGGCAGGGTGCCGGAACGGGTCTAGATTGGTTTTTGGTGGCTACAGAGGCTTGCGGCGGCGGAACTCCCGATCTAGGTTTCTTTCTAGGAGTTTGGGGTTATATAAGAGGTGTTGGAGTCGGGAACAAGTCAGGGGGTCCCCGAGGCGGCCACGAGGTAGGGGGCGTGCCCAGGGGGGTAGGGTGCGCCCCCACCCTCGTGGTGGCCTCGGGACTCTTCTGGCCCATCTCCGGTACTCCATGGGCTTCTTCTGGTCCAAAAATGATCTCCGTGAAATTTCAGGTCAATTGGACTCCGTTTGGTTTTCCTTTTCCGCGATACTCAAAAACAACGACAAAACAGAAACTGGCACTGGGCTCTAGGTTAACAGGTTAGTCCCGAAAATCATATAAAATAGCATATAAATGCATATAAAGCATCCAAGGTAGATAATATAATAGCATGGAACGATCAAAAATTATAGATACGTTGGAGACGTACCAGGGGGCTGGCATTGCTCACAACGGTGACGGGGAGCTGCTCGGGGAGGCGTGGAACGCAGTGACGGTGACGAAGTCGTTGACGAGCTCCGGTGGATGCAGGCGAGGAAGATGGTTCGATCCTGCCATGGTGGTGGCTCCCGGCTCGCGCGCTTCAACGTAGAGGTAGAAGCGGATGCCGGAGGGGCACATGGGGAGGCGGTCGCCGCGGTGGGCGACAGCGGGCGGCGACAGGGGGCTCGGGTGCTTCTCCCCTTCGATAGAGAGGACAAGTGAGGAGGGGGGAAGGAGAGAGGGAGGTGGGGAGTGGGAGAAATATCTCGAGGGGGGGCCTTATAGCCTCCCGCGTCGTCGGCGAGGTGGTGTGGTGCCGACCGCGGGTGGGAGCGCCCTGTAGCTGACGAGTCCAAGGAACAGGAAGGAAGGGGGAAGCGACCGGGGGGCTTGGTGGGCCGGCTGGGCCGACCTGGTGGGTCTGGTGGCCAAGCTGCCCAGGGTAAGGGGAGGTTTTTACTTTTATTATTTTCTTCAAACAATTTTATTTAATTTTAGTGCACTAAAATACTTTACAAAAATGTTGGTTCACCACCATAATCACTTATGGAATATTTGCCACAGTTTGTACATTTTAGTTTTGACATATGAAAACTTTCATGACTTTAATTTAAATTTGAATTTGGACCGGATTCGAACCAACGCGAGTTTAACAACAGTGATCATGATGATGTGGCATCATTAGCAGGGAATTACTGTAGCTTAATTATCCGGGCGTCACAGCCCCGTCGGTCCATCATATCACGTCAGTGGCTTCATCAAGCTCCACGACAACTTCACCGCCAACCTCCGGGCCAGGCGGTATTTTTGGGCTCAAAAACACCGGAGCCATGTACCAACATGCAATGCAGGCACACATGCACGACGAGATCGGCAACAAGGACAAGGCCTAGTCGGATTCATCAAGCTACACGTTGTCCTCACCACCGATCTCCGGCTCGGAGAGCGACGACCCTGCACAAGCAACCTTAGCGTGAGTCCTGCACCGACCTCATGACAACCCACTAGCCCTTCCCAGTTTCGCATTTTGTCGCCATGGTGTGCGACAATTGCTTCATACACTACACACCAAAGGAATACATCATCGACGGCTTTGTCTCCGACTATAGCATCACCAGCGCTGACCTTGTCTCGCTCTCTTAAGCAGAGAGTAGCGAAGCAGACGTTATCTCCATTACTGGCACCAAAGCCGAGGAAGCATTCCCCACCCAAGCCATGGAGACCGAAGATATCGAGACAACCTCATCACCGGCACTAGCATTGGATAATGAAGAGGCCCTGCAGGCCATCACTCTCCAGCTGGTCATGATCACGACTACCCCAGCCCGCACAACTTTAGCACCAACGACTCTGATCATGTCCAATGCCAGTGGATCCGCAACTGCAAGCATGGGCTCCTAGCCTCGCTAGCCCCGGCCTCAGAACAAGTGGTGGCCATGTCATCGGAACCATCGGCACCTCCCCCAGCCATGCATTATCCAGCCGACTTCTACCCTCTCGGATCTGTGATGACCCACAAGGAGCAGAAGGAGTGTCGAACCCAACGAGGAGCAGAAGGAAATGACAAGTGGTTTTCAACAAGGTATTCTCTGCAAGCACTGAAATTATCGGTAACAGATAGTTTTGTGATAAGATAAATCATGACGGGTAACAAGTAAATAAAGTAACTAAGGTGCAGCAAGATGGCCCAATACTTTTTGTAGCAAAGGACAAGCCTGGATGAACTCTTATATAAATCAAAGTGCTCCCGAGGACACATGGGAATTGTTGTCAAGCTAGTTTTCATCATGCTCATATGATTCACGTTCGTTACTTTGATAATTTGATATGTGGGTGGACCGGTGCTTGGGTGCTGCCCTTCCTTGGACAAGCCTCCCACTTATGATTAACCCCTCTCGCAAGCATCCTCAACTATGAAAGAAGAATTAAGGTAAACCTAACCATAGCATGAAACATATGGATCCAAATCAGCCCCTTACGAAGCAACGCATAAACTAGGGTTTAAGCTTCTTTTACTCTAGCAACCTATCATCTACTTATTACTTCCCAATGCCTTCCCCTAGGCCCAAATAATGGTAAAGTGTCATGTAGTCGACGTTCACATAACACCACTAGAGGAGAGCCAACATACATCTCATCAAAATATCGAACGAATACCAAATTCACATGATTACTTATAACAAGACTTCTCCCGGGTCCTCAAGAACAAATGTAACTACTCACAAAACATATTCATAATCAAGATCAGAGGAGTATTAATTATCATTAAGGATCTGAAAATATAATCTTCCACCGGATAAACCAACTAGCATCAACTACAAGGAGTAATCAACACTACTAGCAACCCACAGGTATCAATCTGAGGTTTTGGGACCAAGATCGAATATAAGAGATGAACTAGGGTTTGAGAGGAGATGGTGCTAGTGAAGATGTTGGTGGAGATTGACCCCCTCTCTATGAGAGGATCTATGGTGATGATGATGGCGATGATTTCCCCATCCCGGAGGGATGTTTCCCCGGCAGAATAGCTCCGTCGGAGCCCTAGATTGGTTCTGTCCAGGTTCCGCCTCGAGACGGCGGCGCTTCATCCTGAAAGCTTCCTTCTGATTTTTTCCAAGTCAAAACACACCATATAGACAAAGATGGGCACCAGAAGCTTGCCAGGGGGCCCACAAGGTCGAGGGGCGCGCCCAGGGGGGTAGGGCGTGCCCTCCACCCTTGTGGCTGGCTGGTGGCCCCCCTCTGGTACTTTCTTTGCCCAATATTTTTTATATATTCCAAAAACATTCTCTTGAAGTTTCAGGACTTTTGGAGTTGTGCAGAATAGGTCTCTAATATTTGCGCCTTTTCCAGTCCAGAATTCCAGCTACCGGCATTCTCCCTCTTCATGTAAACCTTATAAAATAAGAGAGAAAAGGCATACGTATTGTGACATAATGTTTAATAATAGCCCATAATGCAATAAATATCAATATAAAAGGATGATGCAAATGGACGTATCAATCTGCCCCCTCCCCAAGTTTCTACACTCTTGGGGCCGGTCCCTCCGGCCTCGCCGGGGCAACGATGATGCAGCCCATCATGACACAAGAGGCGTTGAGATTCCTCCACACTCCCATACAAGGGAGCGACCACACCACACATGCCATGAAGGCCCTCCGATAGGCCACGTTAGTCACCAAACTTCAATTGTAGCAGAACAGCATGGAGGCCACCACGCGGGAGGCCGGTGGGAATGACGACATCGGCCTCGACGCTAGCCATGGGCAACCACTAACGCCCTCGTGAAGGAAATATGCCCTAGAGGCAATAATAAAGTTGTTAGTTATATTTCCTTATATCATGATAAATGTTTATTATTCATGCTAGAATTGTATTAACCGGAAACTTAGTACATGTGTGAATACATAGACAAACAGAGTGTCACTATTATGCATCTACTTGACTAGCTCGTTGAATCAATGATGGTTATGTTTTCTAACCATAGACATGAGTTGTCATTTGATTAACGGGATCACATCATTTGGGAATGATGTGATTGACTTGACCCATCCGTTAGCTTAGCACGATGATCATTTAGATTGTTGCTATTGCTTTATCCATAACTTATACATGTTCCTATGACTATGAGATCATGCAACTCCCGAATACCGGAGGAACACTTTGTCTGCTACCAAACGTCACAACGTAACTTGGTGATTATAAAGGTGCTCTATAGGTGTCTCCGATGGTGTTTGTTGAGTTTGCATAGATCGAGATTAGGATTTGTCACTCCGATTGTCGGAGAGGTATCTCTAGGCCCTCTCGGTAATGTACATCACTATAAGCCTTGCAAGCAATGTAGCTAATGAGTTAGTTACAAGATCTAGCATTACAGAACGAGTAAAGAGACTTGCCGGTAACGAGATTGAACTAGGTATTGAGATACCGATGATCAAATCTCAGGCAAGTAACATACCAATGACAAAGGGAACAACGTATATCGTTATGCGGTTTGACCGATAAAGATCTTCCTAGAATATGTAGGAACCAATATGAGCATATAGGTTCCACTATTGGTTATTGACCAAACATGTATCTCAGTCATGTCTACATAGTTCTCGAACCCGTAGGGCCCGCACGCTTAAACATTCGGTGATGATCATATTATGAGTTTATGTGTTTTGATGTACCGAAGGTAGTTCGGAGTCCCAGATATGATCACGGACATGACGAGGAGTCTCGAAATGGTCGAGACATAAAGATCAATATATTGGACGACTATATTTGGACATCGGGATGGTTCCGGGTGAGATTGGGCATTTACTGATGCACCGGGAGGTTACGGAACCCCCCGGGAGGTATATGGGCCTTATTGGGCCATAGTGGGAGAGAGGAGAAAGGAGCAAAGGAGGGGGCACGCCCCCCAAGCCCAATCCAAATTGGGAGGGGGGCCGGCCCCCCCTTTCCTTCCTCCTTCCTCCCCCTTCCTTCTCTCCTAATCCAACTAGGGAAGGGGGGAATCCTACTCCCGATGGGAGTAGGACTCCCCTTGGGGCGCGCCTAGGAGGCCGACCCCCTCCCCCTCATCCACTCATTTATATACGGGGGAGGGAGGCACCCCATAGACACACAGGTTGATCATTGATCTCTTAGCCATGTGCGGTGCCCCCCTCCACCATAATCCACCTCGGTCATATCATAGCGGTGCTTATGCGAAGCACTGTTCCATAGCATCATCATCACCGTCATCACACCATCGTGCTGATGAAGCTCTCCCTCGACACTCTACTAGATCGTGAGTTTGTGGGACGTCACCGAGCCGAACATGTGCAGATCGCGAAGGTGCCGTACCTTCGGTGCTAGGATCGGTCGATCGTGAAGACGTACGACTACATCAACCGCGTTGTCATAACGCTTCCGTTTACGGTCTACGAGGGTACATAGACAACACTCTTCCCTCTCATTGCTATGCATCACCATGATCTTGCGTGTGCGTAGGCAAATTTTTGAAATTACTGCGTTCCCCAACAGTGGCATCCGTGCCAGGTTTATGCGTAGATGCTATATGCACGAGTAGAACACAAAGGAGTTGTGGGCATGGGTATATACATATTGCTTGCCATCACTAGTTTATTCTTGATTCGGTGGTATTGTTGGATGAAGCGGCCCAGACCAACATTACGTGTATGCTTACGCGAGACTGGTTCTACCGACGTGCTTCACACACAGGTGGCTGGTGGGTGCCAGTTTCTCCAACTTTAGTTGAATCAGATTCAATGAACAGGGTTCTTTCTAAAGGTCAAAAAGCAATCACTATACCATGTTGTGGTTTTTGATGCGTAGGTAAGAATGGTTCTTGCTCAGCCCGTAGCAGCCACGTAAAACTTGCAACAACAAAGTAGAGGACGTCTAACATGTTTTTGCAGGGCATGTTGTGATGTGATATGGACAAGACGTGATGAGATATAAATTGTTGTATGAGATGATCATGTTTTATTAAAGTTATCGGCAACTGGCAGGAGCCTTATGGTTGTCACTTTATTGCATAAGATGCAAGCGCCATATAATTGCTTTACTTTATCTCTATGCGATAGCCATAGTTAGTGAGACGACCATGTGACGACACATTGATAGAGATCAAGATGATGGAGATCATGGTGTCATGCCAGTGACGATAGAGATCATGACGGTATTTTGGAGATGGAGATCAAAGGCACAAGATGATAATGGCCATATCATGTCACATATTTTGATTGCATGTGATGGTTATCCTTTATGCATCTTATTCTGTTTTGACTGGTGGTAGCATTATAAGATGATCTCTCACTAAATTTCAAGGTATAAGTGTTCTCCTTGAATATGCACCGTTGCGACAGTTCGTCGTGCCGAGACACCACGTGATGATCGGGTGTGATAAGCTCTACGTTCACATACAACGGGTGCAAGCTAGTTTTGCACATGCAGAATACTCGGGTTAAACTTGACGAGCCTAGCATATGCAGATATGGCCTCGGAACACTGAGACTGAAAGTCCGAGCGTGAATCATATAGTAGATATGATCAACATAGTGATGTTCACCATTGAAAACTACTCCATCTCACGTGATGATCAGACATGGTTTAGTTGATTTGGATCACGTGATCATTTAGATGACTAGAGGGATGTCTATCTAAGTGGGAGTTCTTAAGTAATATGATTAATTAAACCTTAATTTATCATGAACTTATTGCGGGAGTTCTTAAGTAATATGACATACCTATTGCGGGAGCAGATGCAGACGTTATGAACGTTTGGCAAACTTGGTATGATGACTACTTGATAGTTTAGTGCGCCATGTTTTATGGCTTAGAACCGGGACTTCAAAAATGTTTTGAACGCCAAGGAGCATATAAGATGTTGCAAGAGCTGAAATTGGTATTTCAGACTCATGCCCGTGACAAATATTTTGCCTACAAGATGGAGGAGAATAGCTCAACCAGTGAGCATGTGCTCAGAATGTCTGAGTACTACAATCGCTTGAATCAAGTGGGAGTTAATCTTCCAGATAAGATAGTGATTGACAGAGTTCTCTAGTCACTATCACCAAGTTACTAGAACTTTGTGATGAACTATAATATGCAAGGGATGACGAAAACGATTCTCGAGCTCTTCGCGATACTGAAATTGGTGAAGGTAGAAATCAAGAAAAGCATAAAGTGTTGATGGTTGACAAGACCACTAGTTTCAAGTAAAAGGGCAAGGGAAAGAAAGGGAACTTCCAGAAGAATGGCAAG
Source organism: Triticum aestivum (assembly GCF_018294505.1). Lineage (NCBI taxonomy): Eukaryota > Viridiplantae > Streptophyta > Magnoliopsida > Poales > Poaceae > Triticum > Triticum aestivum. The sequence continues at coordinate 464,726,036 of NC_057794.1, forward strand.
CAAGTTGCCACTCCCATGAAGAAGCCCAAAGCTAGACCCAAGCCTGAAACTGAGTGCTTCTACTGGAAAGGAAATGGTCACTGGAAGTGGAACTGCCCTAGATACTTAGCGGATAAGAAGGATGGCATAGTGAACAAACGTATATTGGATATACATGTTATGGATGTGTACTTTACTAGTGTTTATAGCAGCCCCTCGGTATTTGATACTAGTTTAGTTGCTAAGAGTAGTAACTCGAAACGGGAGTTGCAAAATAAACAAAGACTAGTTAAGGGCGACGTGATAATGTGTGTTGGAAGTGATTCCAAGGTTGATAAGATCACCATCGCACACTCCCTTTACCTGGGATTAGTGTTGAACCGGAAATAAATGTTATTTGGTGTTTGCGTTGAGCATGAATATGATTGGATCATGTTTATTACAATACGGTTATTCATTTAAGTCAAAGAATAATTGTTGTTCTATTTACATGAATAAAACCTTCTATGGTCATACACTCAATATAAATGGTTTATTGAATCTCGATCATAATGATACACATATTCATAATATTAAAACCAAAAGATGCAAAGTTAATAATGATAGTACAACTTATTTGTGGCTCTGCCGTTTAGGTCATATTGGTGTGAAGCGCATGAAGAAACTCCATGTTGATGGGCTTTTGGAATCACTTGATTATGAATCACTTGATGCTTGTGAACCATGCCTCATGGGCAAGATGACTAAGACTCCGTTCTCCGGAACAATGGAGCGAGCAACTGATTTATTGGAAATAATATATACTAATGTATGCGGTCCGATGAGTGTTGAGGCTTGCAGCGGGTATCATTATTTTCTTACCTTCACAGATGATTTGAGCAGATATGGGTATATCTACTTGATGAAACATATGTCTAAAACATTTGAAAAGTTCAAAGAATTTCAGAGTGAAGTGTAAAATCATCATAACAAGAAAATAAAGTTTCTACGATCTGATCGCGGAGACGAATATTTGAGTTACGAGTTTGGTCTTCAACTAAAACAATGTGAAATAGTTTCAAAAATTCATGCCACCTGGAACACCACAACATAATGGTGTGTCTGAACGTCATAATCGTACTTTATTAGATATAGTACAATCTATGATGTCTCTTGCCGATTTACCACTATCAATTTGGGGTTATGCATTAGAGACAGCTGCATTCACATTAAATAGGGCATCATCTAAATCCGTTGAGATGACACCGTATGAACTATGGTTTGGCAAGCAACCAAAGCTGTCGTTTCTTAAAGTTTGGGGTTGCGATGCTGATGTGAAAAAGTTTCAAATTGATAAGCTCGAACCCAAATCGGAGTAGTGCGTCTTCATAGGATACCCAAAAGAAACTGTTGGGTACACCTTCTATCACAGATCCGAAGGCAAGATATTTTGTTGCTAAGAATGGATCCTTTCTAGAGAAGGAGTTTCTCTCGAAAGAAGTGAGTGGGAGGAAAGTAGAACTTGATGAGATAATTGTACCTTCTCCCAAATTGGAAAGTAGTTCATCACAAAAATTAGTTCTAGTGATTCCTACACCAATTAGTAAGGAAGCTAATGATGATGATCATGAATCTTCAGATCAAGTTACTACCGAACCTCGTAGGTCAACCATAGTACATGCTGCACCAGAGTGGTACGGTAATCCTATTCTGGAAGTCATGTTACTAGACCATGACGAACCTACGAACTATGAGGAAGCGATGATGATCCCAGATTCCGCAAAATGGCTTGAGGCCAGGAAATCTGAGATGGGATCCATGTATGAGAACAAAGTATGGACTTTGATTGACTTGCCCGATGATCGGTGAGTCATTGAGAATAAATGGATCTTCAAGAGGAAGACGGACGCTGATAGTAGTGTTACTAACTACAAAGCTCGAATTGTCGCAAAAATGTTTTCGACAAGTTCAAGGTGTTGACTACGATAAGATTTCCTCACTCGTATCAATGCTTAAAAGTCTGTCCGGATCATGTTAGCAGTTGCCGCATTTTATGAAATCTGGCAAATGGATGTCAAAATTGCATTCCTTAATGGATTTCTTAAAGAAGAGTTGTATATGATGCAACTAGAAGGTTTTGTCGATCCTAATGGTGCTAATAATGTGAGCAAGCTCCAGCGATCCATCTATGGACTGGTGCAAGCATCTTAGAGTTGGAATATATGCTTTGATAAATTGATCAAAGCATATGGTTTTATACAGACTGCGGTGAAGCCTGTATTTACAAGAAAGTGAGTGGGAGCACTACAATATTTCTGATAAGTATATGCGAATGACATATTGTTGATCGGAAATAATGTAGATTTTTCTGGAAAGCATAAAGGAATGTTTGAAAGGAGTTTTTCAAAGAAAGACCTCGGTGATGCTACTTACATATTGAGCATCAAGATCTATAGAGATATATCAAGATGCTTGATATATTTTCAATGAGTACATACCTTGACAAGATTTTGAAGTAGTTCGAAAATAGAACAGTCAAAGAAGGAGTTCTTGCCTGTGTTGCAAGGTGTGAAGTTGAGTAAAGACTCAAAACCCGACCACGACAGAAAATAGAAAGAGTATGAAAAGTCATTCCCTATGCATCAGTCATAGGTTCTATAAAATATGCTATGTTGTGTACCAAACCTATTGTGTACCTCAACATAAGTTTGACAAGAGGGTACAATAGTGATCCAGGAGTGGATCACTGGACAGCGGTCAAAAATATCCTTAGTCGCATAAGGAAATGTTTCTTGATTATGGAGGTGACAAAGAGTTCATCGTAAAGAGTTACGTCGATGCAAGCTTTGACACCAATCTGGATGATTCTAAGTCTCGATCTAGATACATATTGAAAGTGGGAGCAATTAGCTAGAGTAGCTCCGTGCAAAGCATTGTAGACATAGAAAATTTGTATAATACATACGGCTCTGAATGTGGCAGACCCGTTGACTAAATTTCTCTCACAAGCAAAACATGATCACTCTTTGGATGTTAATCACATAGCGATGTGAACTAGATTATTGACTCTAGTAAACCCTTTGGGTATTAGTCACATGGAGATGTGAACTAATCACATAAAGATGTGAACTATTGGTGTTAGATCACATGACGATGTGAACTAGATTATTGACTCTAGTGCAAGTGGGAGACTGAAGGAAATATGACCTAGAGGCAATAATAAAATTGTTATTTATATTTCCTTATATCATGATAAATGTTTATTATTCATGCTAGAATTGTATTAACCGGAAACTTAGTACATGTGTGAATACATAGACAAACAGAGTGTCACTAGTATGCCTCTACTTGACTAGCTCGTATGATGGTTATGTTTCCTAACCATAGACATGAGTTGTCATTTGATTAACGGGATCACATCATTCGGGAATAATGTGATTGACTTGACCCATCCATTAGCTTAGCATGATGATCGTTTAGTTTGTTGCTATTGCTTTCTCCATAACTTATACATGTTCCTATGACTATGAGATCATGCAACTCCCGAATACCGGAGGAACACTTTGTGTGCTACCATACATCACAACGTAACTGGGTGATTATAAAGGTGCTCTGCAGGTGTCTTCGATGGTGTTTGTTGAGTTGGCATAGATTGAGATTAGGATTTGTCACTTCGATTGTCGGAGAGGTATCTCTGGGCCCTCTCGATAATGTACATCACTATAAGCCTTGCAAGCAATGTATCTAATGAGTTAGTTACGAGATGTAGCATTACGGAACGAGTAAAGAGACTTGCCGGTAACGAGATTAAACTAGGTATTGAGATACCGATGATCAAATCTCGGGCAAGTAACATACCGATGAGAAAGGGAACAACGTATATCATTATGCGGTTTGACCGATAAAGATCTTCGTAGAATATGTAGGAACCAATATGAGCATCCAGGTTCCTCTATTGGTTATTGACCGGAGGCGTGTCTCGGTCATGTCTACATAGTTCTCGAACCCGTAGGGCCAACACGCTTAAACGTTCGGTGACGATCGTATTATGAGTTTACGGGTTTTGATGTACCGAAGGTAGTTCAGAGTCCCAGATATGATCACAGACATGACGATGAGTCTCGAAATGGTTGAGACATAAAGATCGATATATTGGACAACTATATTTGGACATCAGAATGGTTCCGGGTGAGATTGGGCATTTACCGATGTACCGGGAGGTTACCGGAACACCCGGGGAGGTATATGGGCCTTATTGGGCCATAGTGGGAGAGAGGATAAAGGAGCAAAGGAGGGGGCGCCCCCCCAAGCCCAATACGAATTGGGAGGGGGGGCCCTTTCCTTCCTCCTCCCCCCCCCTTCCTTCTTTCCTAATCCAACTAGGGAAGGGGGGGAATCCTACTCCCAGTGGGAGTAGGACTCCCCTTGGGGCGCGCCTAGGAGGCCGGCCCCCTTCCCCTCCTCCACTCCTTTATATACGGGGGAGGGAGGCACCCCATAGACACACAAGTTGATCATTGATCTCTTAGCCGTGGGCGGTGCCCCCCTCCACCATAATCCACCTCGGTCATATCATAGCGGCACTTAGGCGAAGCCCTGTTCCGATAACATCATCATCACGCCGTCGTGCTGACGAAGCTCTCCCTCGACACTCTACTGGATCGTGAGTTCATGGGACGTCACCGAGCCGAACGTGTGCAGATCGTGGAGGTGTCGTACCTTTGGTGCTAGGATCGGTCGATCGTGAAGACGTACGACTACATCAACCGCGTTGTCATAACGCTTCCGCTTACGGTCTACGAGGGTACGTAGACAACACTCTTCCCTCTCGTTGCTATGCATCACCATGATCTTGCCTGTGCGTAGGCAAAATTTTGAAATTATTGCATTCCCCAACACCTCACAGCCTTAGGGTGGGAGGCCAACATGGGCTACAACGGGCATGTAGGTGTTGCCCAACTGCAAACATGAGCTTGCAACCTCCAAGCCTCCGCGTCGCTGGCCGAAAGGCTAAATGAAATGCGAGGAGATCTGAACCTCCTAGCTAGCCTCAAGAAAGTGATCCACAACATAGTAGAGCTTCAGCATAATATGATTCAGTCAAGGCAACACCTGGACGAGACCGACAACGTCCTCTCAGACACAAGACATGGAACAATTGGTAAGGCTCAACATCGAGCACCTCTTCCACCCCGAGTTTCCTTGGTGCATAATCGCCTAGGTCACCAGCTCGATCTCCACGACCACCTCCGAGATCGCAAGATAGAGCACTATGGCGACAACTACGAAGCCCCGGTGCCAAGACCATCTTCCCTGACATTTGGCATAGCTCCCCCATGCTCCGCGTACGAGGCCGTCACGCACCCTTTCCCAACACCATTCATCGTCTGAGGGGTCGAGAAGTACTCTGGTTACTCTAAGACAGACCACTTCTCAACAACTACCTAATGGCGGTCAAGATGGCTAACAGCAATATCGATAATGCGCTTCGTTATATATGTACCCTGTTACTTACATGCTCAGCACATTCATGGTTGAATGGGCTTTAGCCGTACTCCATCCACACATGGGCAGACTTCGAGATAGCCTTCATCAACAACTTTAAAGGAATGTACCAGCAACCGGGGAGCGCATACGACCTCCATAGCTGCATCCAAGGTGACAACGATCTCGTCCATGACTTTGTTGCGCGGTGGCAAGAAAAGAGGAACACTCTCACAAACATCTCCGACGAGACATCAATAGATGCCTTCATCAACTGTGCACAAGAGCCTTTCCTCCACCACAAGCCTGGCAAGAAACGGGGTGACAGCAGGCTGACCACAATGGCGACACTAATGAAGGTCGCCAATGACTATGTGATCAGTGAAGAAACCACACAAGCAGGCCGCTGACCCATGGCAGTCCTAGAGGCCCCGGAGCCCGCCGGGCTCCAGAGGAAGAAACAAAAATTGCAATAGGGACCGAAAGAGGAAGGAGGTGCAAGACTCCGAGCTTGTACCAGTAGCCAGTAGCATGAAAAAGAAAATGTTGGACATCAAGCCTAGGCAGTCAGCCCACACTTATGAGGAGATTATGAGTGGTCCGTGCAAATATCGTACAAGGCATCTCACTCCACTAGGGAGTACCAGCTTAACGACCAGCTCGTCAAGGAGAAGAATGGCAAGACCAACGATGACGGGTTTTTCACCTAGGTTTGGGACCTCATAGTCGAGGTAATACCCTGATCTTGCTTTGCTTTTGATTAATGATGGAAACGCCTCGTGTGAGGAGCTTACAGATGGAATATGGTAATAACTACTGAGTGTTTGACTAAGAATCAGATGCCCTCAATCTATCCCTAGCATCGCCTTATAAAATGGAACGAGAGCTAGGGTTTACAAGTTTCATAACCGACCTCACCTCTAAATCGGTCAAGGGGGCCTTGAATTGTACGCCAAGAAGGTGAGTATGCGAAAGTCGGGCTTTCTATTGGTCAAAGGGCCCCTGATTGTTGCCTGATCTCATGGGCCCTTCGGCCAACCCATTGACGGACCTCCGAGTGGATGGGTCACCCCCGGTACATTACACCGTCACCTACCGTTACAAACTACAAATAAAATATCACACCAAAAATGCATGTCAAATAAAATATCACAAAATTGGGAACAAAATGTCACAAAGAATAAATGCATGGTAAATAAAAGATTACATATCTGGAAATAAATACCGCACCAAATAAATGCATGGCAAACAAAGGATTACAAAATTGGAAAGAAAGTATCACAACAAATAAATGCATGACAAACAAAAGATTACAACACCGCAAACAAAATATCACACCAAATAAATGCTGAAAAAAATAAATTACAAAACTACAAACAAATATCACACCAAATGAATGCATGGCAAACAAACAGATTAGAAAAACAACAACTCCATCTTGAAAATCTGGCTCCTATATTTCCTCGATGTTTGAAATAAACTTCTGGCCCACGTAGGCTTCCTTTTCTTGGGCGCTGTTCTTTCTCCGAAAAGAAGGATTACCCCCGGCCTCTGCATCAATTGATGCACACAGCCATATTATTAGTCTGACATTGTTGTGTGTTCGACAATTGTGCTACGAATTTATTTATTTTCCAGATATGGATTTAAAAATGCAACAACACTTAAGTGAAGCTCCATGGTGTCCGAGCAGGTTATAGTTCAAACTCAAATGAGGATAGTGTTATGAGTTGGCAGATAGGACCCCGAACCCCGTAAAAGAATGACACCACAATTCTAACAGGGAATCATTTCATATCAGTGCTAACAAGGGACCAGTCTGGCCGATTGTTTAGACCTCCTGAGACGATTAGCATATCATATACATTTACGATTAGAAATCAATGGACATCTTCTTGTCGGGGTAATATTGCATTTGTTTATAAAATTCACATCATTACAACATTGCTGAACAATGAGGTTGACAACTGGAAGAAATTATTCATCCCCTTTTATATGCTAAACCAATAAATCAAGAACTATTGTCTGTGCTAACCGACTATTTGTCGCAGAAATAGCAGTAGCATTCGCTGCTCAATGCTGGCCCTATACACCTGTGTTCCTTTACGATGGCGTTAAACATTTTGCCTCCAATCAAGCATGTCGCCTTGCACAGAAAGCCTACACAAAGCGGAGCACCGGAGGTACTTTCCCAGCACTTATGTTCTGCAACAAATTACGCGCGCATGTTTATATCCATGAAGAATTTATAAGCGAAGAGAGAACACGAAAAATCATAATAGCCAGAAGAAGAGAATTGTTGCAAATCATTTGCCAATTATCATCGATCCGAACACAGTGAGACAAAGAGAGGAGCTCAAACCTGCGGAACCATGATTCGCAAACAACGCAAGTATTAGCACAAAGCACATAGCAGCATTTCTCGCACCCATGGTCGGTGGTGTTGGGCAAAGTATCAAGTATGCTTTTCTTTTCTTCCTCTACTTAGTTTGCTATATGGAGCAAGTACTGTTATGCCATAGAGGATCTGCAATATTTATACTCTTTATTTTTCTTGCCGGGATGCAATATTTGTAGATTTGGAAGTTATTAAAGATTCCTATAAGAGGAGAGGACAAATGTGTTTACTAATTTCTTTTTCCAAAAAGAATGTAAAAATTAATATAACATGATAAACATGCAATATGTTGGTACGTCAGAATACGAAGGAGAAAAATCTCCTTGACCCTTTCTTTCTGCAAGCTGTTGCGCCCAAACGGAGTCAGCGCTAGAGCTGCATCAGTCCGGGTCTATGTACCAATCGAAGCCCGATACGTGACCAAATATATTTTTTTGTTGCAATCCGTTCTCAGGTTAGCCCGGCACGAAATGGGAGTCAGACCAGCTAGCCTTGCAGCAGAATACCATGTATTTCAAAATGAAACGCAGTTCAAGTGAAACCCCATGATGTACGAGTAGGTTAGTAGTCCAAGTCAAATGAGGGCAGTATTCTGATTCTGACAGCTAGGACCCCGAACGCCATGAAAGAATGGCACCACAATTGTAACATGGAATCGTTCAGGTCAGTGCTAACAAGGGACCGGCATGGCCGATTGTTTAGATCACCTGAGACGATTAGCACATAATATACATTTACGATCACAAATCAATGGAGATCTTTTGTAGGGATAATACTGCACTTGTTTATAAAATCCGCATCATCGTAACATCATCGGACAATGATGTTGACAACGAGAATAAATTATTATCCCCTTTATATGCTAAACCAAGAAATCACGAACTATTGCCTCTGGTTTCTTTGACCATTTGTAATAATGAGGCAATCTTCAGTTCCATGCTAACAAACTATTTGTCGCAGAAATAGCAGTAGCATTCGCTGTTCAATGCTGGCCCTCTACACTTGTGTTCCTTTACGATGGCATTAAACATTTTGCCTCCAATCAAGCATGTTGCCTTGCACAGGAAGCCTACACAGAGTGGACTCCCAGAGGTATTTCCCCAGCACTTTTTTTCTGCAACGAATTAACATGCATGTTTATATGCATGAAGAACTTAAACCGAAGAGAAACAAATCATATTAGTTGGAATAATAGAATTGATGCAATTTCTTCATGAATTATTTGCCGATTATCATCCGTCTGAACCGAATGAGACAAAGAGAAGAGCACAAACCTGCAGAACCATGATTCGCGAATAACACAAGGATCAGCACAAAGCAGATGGTAGCATTTCTCGCACCCATAATCGATGGTGTTGGGCAAAGTATCAAGTAGACTCTCTCTTTTCTGTTCTTTCTCTGGTTAGTTTTGATATGGAGCAAGTACTGTTATGCCAGAGAGATTATGCAATATTTATAGACTTGGAAGTTAAAGATTCGTATAGGAGAGGACAAATATGTTTAATACCTTCCTTTTTTGAAAAGGAGGTAAAAATATGTTTAATAACTTCTTTTTTAAAACGGAGATAAACATATGTTTAATAACTTCTATTTTTGAAAAGGAGGTAAAAATATGTTTAATAACTTCTTTTGTTGAAAAGGAGGTAAAAATATATATGTCCAACAACTTGATAGATATGCAATATGTTGGTCTGTAAGAATACCAAGGAGAGCGAACCAACCTGTGATTGAATGGTTAGAGTGACTGTGGTATCTCCGGTCCACCAGGGTTCAAATTCTGGTGCTCGCATTTATTTCTGGATTTATGTCAGGATTTCCGGCGATGCGCTTTCAGTGGGAGGAGACGTTCCCGTCGACGATGAGATGCCTACGGGCTACGGTGACTGCGTTCATAGGGGTGAGTGTATGCGCGTGTATATGAACGCTTGCGTCTGTACTGTGTTAAAAAAAGAATACCAAGGAGAGAAAATTCTCCTAGACCCTTTCTTTCTCTTAAAATCTTCCATAAACTTTTAGAGGAAATTTCTTCAGAGCTACTTTTGTCAGATCCTGTAAACTTCTTTCCCTAAATTTGTTTATTTTATTTTCCACTAAATAAGACTAGATAAGCCTAGGGCCTGCCAGTCAGTGACACGCGTGGCAGCCTTCGGCGAGAGTGGCGGAGGCAGTGCGGTGGCCGTCGGCGAGAGGCGGTGGTGACCCGGGGCTGCACATGGGCGGGGCGCGTAGTGGCGTAGCGGCTGCATTCTCGCTGGACGGCGACGTGTTGGCGGGTCGGCGGTGCGTCAGGAAGTTGCAAGCGGTTTCTAGGCCACCAAAAGCTTGTAAGAAGGAAAACTTCCCCTAGACCAGAGAAAAGTTTAGGCCAAGTTTACATGATCCTCTAAATTTATTCCATTTTTATGAAATCTGTTGGTAGGGTATGCGTGTGTGTGTTCATAGGGGTGAGTGTATGCGCGTGTATATGAACGCTTGCATCTGTACTATGTTAAAAAAAGAATACCAAGGAGAGAAAATTCTCCTAGACCCTTTCTTTCTCTTAAAATCTTCCATAAACTTTTAGAGGAAGTTTCTTCAGAGCTACTTTTGTCAGATCCTGTAAACTTCTTTCCCTAAATTTGTTTATTTTATTTTCCACTAAATAAGACTAGATAATTGCCTAGGGCCTGCCAGTCAGTGACACGCGTGGCAGCCTTCGGCGAGAGTGGCGGAGGCAGTGCGGTGGCCGTCGGCGAGAGGCGGTGTGGTGACCCGGGGCTGCACATGGGCGGGGCGCGTAGTGGCGTAGCGGCTGCATTCTCGCTGGACGGCGACGTGTTGGCGGGTCGGCGGTGCGTCAGGAAGTTGCAAGCGGTTTCTAGGCCACCAAAAGCTTGTAAGAAGGAAAACTTCCCCTAGACCAGAGAAAAGTTTAGGCCAAGTTTACATGATCCTCTAAATTTATTCCATTTTTATGAAATCTGTTGGTAGGGTGTGCGTGTGTGTGTTCATAAGGGTGAGTGTATGCGCGTGTATATGAACGCTTGCTTCTGTACTGTGTTAAAAAAAGAATACCAAGGAGAGAAAATTCTCCTAGACCCTTTCTTTCTCTTAAAATCTTTCGTAAACTTTTAGAGGAAGTTTCTTCAGAGCTACTTTTGTCGGATCCTGTAAACTTCTTCCCCTAAATCTGTTTATTTTATTTTTCACTAAATAAGACTAGATAATGGCCTAGGGCCTGCCAGTCAGTGACACGCGTGGCAGCCTTTGGCGAGAGCGGCGAAAGCAGTGCGGTGGCCGTCGGCGAGAGGCGGTGTGGTGACCCCGGGCTGCACATGGGCGGGGCGCGTAGTGGCGTAGCGGCTACATTCTCGCTGGACGGCGGCGTGTTGGCGGGTCGGCGGTGCGTCGGGAAGTTGTAAGCGGTTTCCAGGCCACCAAAAGCTTATAAGAAGGAAAACTTTCCCTAGATCAGAGGAAAGTTTAGGCCAAGTTTACATGATCCTCTAAATTTATTCCATTTTTACGGAATCTGTTGGAAGCTCTTTTCCCCCCAAACTAGTTTTTACACATATGGAATCTGTTGGAGATATCTGTTGGAGATGCTCTAAAGTTGGGGGGCTCCTATTCTACGATGTATGCGGGGAGTAGCAACGAGACGCGCACTCACTTGTCCCCCTCGCGCAAACTTCGGCCGCCCAGGTGCGGGGCTGAGCTCCACTGTTTTTTTTGTTCACTTTGTTATTTGTTTTACTTTTCTGTTTTTCTTCTTTAGAAAAGTTTTGAATTTTAAAAAAGTCCTGAATTTGAAGTCAAATAATGTTCATGATTTTTTAAATTTTAAGAACATTTTTTAATATCATGAATATGTTTTATAATTCATGAACATTTTTTAAATGATAAATAATTTTAAATTTTGATGAAGTTTATTTGAATTTGATGAACAGTTTTTTAATTTGATGATTTTTAAAAAAATTGATGAAGATTTTTGAATTTGATGGATAATTTTAAATTTGGTGAACGAAATATATTCGTGATTTCAAAAAAATGTTCATAGAGTTTTAGAAGGTATCCACGAAAAAAGAAGAAAATAAAAAGGGAAAAAAGAAAACAAAACAGAAAATAAAAACGAACATGAAAAAAATGAAAAGCAAGAAAATGTAAAAAGGAAAGAAAATCTATTAAACGCACCTGATAAGACCTGGAATCTTACTGGCTAGCGGCACATAGGTTGCTGTACTAGCTAGCGCATGTATGATCCTCACTTCTGCATCTTAAATTTGAAGATGGTTTCTCCTCTGCTCCACATATTTTTAATAACTTTTTTCTCCTCTTCAGAGCCTCTTTCCAGCCGCCGCCTTCTCCTCCAAGAAAAGCTAGGGTTCGTGCCTCTCGCCGGCTTCGCCATAGGTCCGCCTCGTCTTCGCTGGCCCTAGGGCCATGGGGCGCGGTGGATCCTGGCAAGGGCCGGCAGGAGGGCTCCGTTGTTAGTCGTTCCTTCAAGATTTGTTAGGGTTTGTGTCGTACTCAGGAAGACAAGACGACGGCGGCTCCCTGAAGATGGAATAAAGATCTCTCCGCCTAGTCCTCGTTCCGGTGATGCGTCTAGCATCGTTAGTGGGCGTGTGGAGGTGTGTCTCCGGCGGATCTATCCTCGATGGATTTGCTCGGATCTGGTTGTGGTTCGTCTATGTTCGTGTGTCTTCAGGTTGGATCCTTTCAATCTATGTTATTCTTCATCAGCGACGGTTGCTGTTCTGGTGCGTTGGTCCTACGGAGTCTTAGCACGACGACCTCACCAGAGCGGGGCAAAACTTGTTGTAGTAGGCAGTCCGGAAGTCGTCGTGCTAAGACCCAAATGACAAACGCACCAGAACGGCAACCACTGCCGATAAAGAGTAACGTAGATCAGAAAGATCCAACCTGAAGACACACGAACATGGATGAACGACTATCAGATCCGAGCAAATCCACCAAAGATAGATCCAGCGAAGACACACGTCCACCGACGATACTAGACGCACCACCGAAACGGGGACTAGGCGGGGAGACCTTTATTCCATCTTCAGGGAGTTGCCGCCGTCTCGCCTTCCTGAGCAGTACACAAGCCCTAACAAAACTCAAAGAAACATCTAAAAACGGTACCCTTCCACCGGCAAAGACAGGGATCCATTTCACCCGCATGGCCCTAAGGCCACCAGAGACAAGGCGGATCGACGCCGGCGGGAGTTGGAGGAACCCTAGATTTTTTTTTTGGAAGGCGGCGGCTACAGCGTGAGGATATTTGGTGACTATCGTTGGATGGTAAAGGGTGTTCCGATCATCCGGTCAGGACATTTATGGGCGATTTGGTGATCTTCATGGAGTTGCCCTAGGTTCCCAAGACTTGAAGTCTCCTGGCGTAAGGAGCTATGGGCCCCGTCTGTAAGGGAGTGTGTTGCCAGGTCGGTCAATTTTTTGGGGGTTTTGGCCAATTATTGTTTGATTTTTGCTTTTTCTTTATTTTATGTGTTTTCATTGGTTTTAATTTTTTTCCTGTGTTTTTCTATTTTCCCTTTTCATATTTTAATTTCATGAATAATTTTTAAGTCCTTGAACATCTTAAAATTTGCAAACAATGTTTAAAACCAATGAATATTTTCAAAATTCATTAACATTTTTTCAAAATTCATGTATTTTTAATTTGTTACATTATTAAAATCCAAGTTTTGTTAAAATACGTGAACTTCTTTATATAAAGGAAATATGGTAGCAGATTTTATTTGAGCTAGCAATGGAGCGAGTCGAAAAAAAGACTAAGCAAGCGAGCAAAGCAGGTAGCTGAGCTGAGCGAGCGAGATCTTCATGGGCCGACCCATGTAGGCGTTATAGCAGCAATTCCATTGTTTCAATGTGGAACAAGAGCTCTTAAAGGGCTCACACAAACACCACCAACATTTTTTAAAAGATCCAGCTAGTGTTGTCTTCAACTAGATTTAGCAGAAAGCAGTGGAAGAACACCAAGGGGATGATCCAAAGATCAAAGAAAAAAAGTCAATCCTATTGGCTGCAGAACAACACTACACACACGGCAGATAGCCATCCACCCATAACAAGAAAACGCAGCTCCGACTCTGGCGAACTACTACAGAGAACTAGATAAGGCTGGCATCATGGAAGATCACTGAACGAACCAGCTATTTCCCGTCATCGTATGCCACCGGGGCCCTGCACTGCAGCTTTGACTTCACAACAACAGGCAACCGAGGCAGTCCCACGGACATGCTGGAGAAGAGCCGACTACCACGACTAATGCCACGCCTCCGACAATGCTCACCACCATCATCATTGCCACAGAAGTCTAACCGCACTCATTGCCACACGATCAAGCAGCACGAACGACTTCCCCCACCTATCACTGGTCCCTCTGGCCAGTAAGAAGCTCCTGAAACGATGTCTCAAGAGGTATGACGCACATCGCCATCATCGTTTGATCCAGAGGATCAAGGGTCCCCCCCCCCCCCGAACTTCCTTGCGTAGTGGAGCTCGCACGCCGCCTCAATGGCGCCTTCAAGAAGGAAGCAATTGCCCACGAGCATCACCGTCATTGGCCACGGCCACCGCCGGAAACAAGGCCTTAGCCCAGCACTACGCAACTGCCTCCCACCCAATCAAATAGCGGTTAGACCACCGCCACCATCCCCGCCCGACAGCGTGGGTGGTGCCTGAGGGGGTCTGATTTTCAAGAATGAAATATCACGGATAAGAATGAAAACCCAAACATCACCAGGTAACACCAAGACCGAAACGTGCGTATAACGACACCACAACCACACGCCTAATGACTTCACTCTTCTCTCCGAAAAATATCATCTCCAACAACAACCTAATATGATATACGAATGAGAGAAAAAAAATACTGCCAAACATAATTAAAAATAACATGGAATTGTCTCAGATCAATGCTAACAATGGATCGGTATGGCCGATTGTTTAGACCTCCTGAGACGATTAGCATATCATATACATTCACGATTACAAATCAATGGACATTTTTTGTCGGGATAACAGTGCACTTGTTTATAAAATTCATATCATCACAACATCGACGAACAATGAGGTTGACAACGAGAATAAATTATTCAGGCACTTTATATGCTAAATCAAGGAATTACAAACTAGTGCCCGTGTTTCTTTGACCATTTGTGCTAACAAACTATTTGCCGCAGAGATAGCAGTAGCATTGGCTATTGAATGCTGACCCTATACACTTGTGTTCCTTGACGACAGCATTAAACATTTTGCCCGCAATCGAGCATGTCGCCTGGCATAGGAAGCCTACACAGAGTGGACTGCCGGAGGTATTTTCCCAGCACTTTTGTTCTGCAACGAATTAACACACATCATGATAGTCGGAAGAATAGAATTGCTGCAGATTCTTCCATGAATTATTTGACGATTATCATCGGTCTGGACAGAACGAGACGAAGAGAAGAGCACAAACCTGCAGAACCATGATTCACGAATAACACAAGGATCAGCACAAAACAGATGGTAGCATTTCTCGCACCCATAATCGATGGTGTTGGGCGTAGTATCAAGTATACTCTCTCTTTTCTGTTCTTTCTCTAGTTAGTTTTGATATGGAGCAAGTACTGTTATGCCAGAGAGAATATGCAATATTTATAGAGTTGGAAGTTAAAGATTTCTAGCCTCATTTGGTAACAGGGGATCCTCCCGGGATACCCGTCCTTTCCCTGGGTGAGAAAAATCTGCTTCCAAAATAAAGGTACTCTTCATCAGATGTGTTTTTTCTGAATAATATGTTCCCATCGCATGTGCTTTCATCAGAAAAAAGAAAGTTTCCATGGCACGTTTCCTATAAGGGTGTAGACGTAGAACAGGACAAATAAGTTTAATAACTTCTTTTTCTGGAATGTTCAAAAAAAACTTCTTTTTCTGAAAAGGAGGTAAACATATTTTTAGTAACTTCTTTTTTGAAAAGGAGGTAAACATATTTTTATTAAATTCTTTCTTTGAAAATGAGGTAAAAACATGTTTAATAACTTCTTTCTTTGAGAAGGAGGTAAAATATGTTTAATAATTTCTTTCTTTGAAAAGGAGGAGGTAAAAATATACTTGATAACTTGATTAATATATGCAATCTGTTGGTCCATCAGAATACCAAAAGAGAGAAATTCTCCTCAACTCTTTCAGTTGGAGTTAGCGCGCTAAATCTTTTTGTTTATATACAAACTCGCAAAGCTTTTATTACATCGTCACAATGTTTACAAGGACGGAGTAAAGGTTTTCGGGTTGACCTAACCAGACATGGCGGTCAATCCCCAAAGAAAGAACATGCTTTGTGAGGTTGTGAGCCTCTACACTATAGGTCCTAACCTCAAGCTTAAAATCACAAGATGCAAAAGAAGATGAACAATCTATCATTTCATGTACTACCGCTCCATAGCTTGCTGCACTCCCCACTTTGATCGCGTCGATGATAATATTGCAGTTGGACGACCACCGTTTGTTGAACATAGAGATCCTCTGCCAATGCCAAAGCCTCACGAGTGGCCAAAGCTTCAAGTGTAGAAGGATCATCAATGAAGGGGAATAGAATCCTAGACGCTCCCAAGCAAGTGCCTTCGTGATCACGGCAGATCACTCCCAACGATCCAAAACCTCCGCTCCTTGACATCGCAGCATCCACATTGATCTTGGCATGGTCAAATGGGGGAGGCACCCATTGGTTTTGTCTGATAACTGGTGCATGGGGTCTCACCATTGCTGGTTTCTGCAATATCTCAATCTCTGTCATGTAAGAAGAAATAAAGCTGTGGGTAGACGCAGGATTTTGAAAGATATCTTCATGGATCGCTTTCCTTCTGGTCCATTAAATTGCCGATAGTGATCATTCTTGTAACAGATTCATGTGATAATGTGCCAATGGACCAATCGTGGCTAAAACATGCTGCAATCCGGGCTTGAGATGGCACAATACGAAATGGCCCAAAGACTCGATATCAGCCCAGGTAGCGTTCCTGTTGGACATCTAGTAAATGCACATGAGAAAGGCCTGGAGTCTTACTGGCCCATGTTTGAGCCTCACTTCTACCTCTTAAATTTGAGCACAGTTCCTCCTATATTCAACACATTTTTTTTATTAAACGCAACGCATGTCACAAAATGTCCAAGGACACTGACCATCCAATCATATATTTATTAAATGTTCGCCCTTTGTCTAATGGAGAAAGGAGAAAGAAGAGAGTGGGAGGAAAAAGTGGATTTGAGGTGAGGTTCAAGGATGAGTTGGTGTGTCCGCAATCTTACTGGACTCCCCCAAACAACTCCTAGGTTTGGCTCCATTTTGTGGGATTTTCAATGTGCGAACTGCCTGGCCCATTATGTCCATAGATATTTGGTGACTTCCGTTGGATGACGAAAGTGTCTGGACCGTCCGGCCCGGACATTTAGAAACGATTTAGTGATCCGTCTTGGAGTTGCCCTAATCTCCCTAGATTTGAAGCCTCCTGGTGTGTCAAGAGCTATGGGCCCCGCCTATAAGGGTATGTGTCGCTGGGCCGATCAATTTTTTCGGTTTTGAAAGGTTATTGTCTTGTTTTTGTTCTTTCTTTCTTTTCTGTGTTTTCGTTGTTTTTTTCATTTTTTCATTCTTTTTCCTATTTTATTTTAAATTTTCACATTTTAATTAATGAACATTTTTAAGAGTTCTTAACAAATTTTATAATTAATGCGCATTTTCTCAAATTCATTAATAAAGTTCATGAACATTTTAAAGTCCTTGAACATTTAAAATCGCTAACAATTTTAAAATTGTCAAACATTGTTTGAAATTTGCAAAAATATATAATTCGTGTATTTTTAATTCACTTTTTCTTCAAAAATCCAGGTTTTATTAAAATAAGTGAATTCTTTTGATTTAATGAATTTACTTAAATAGAAAATATGATAGGGGTTTTTCTAACCTTCCTGTGTAACAAGTCAAAAACAACTTTTTTCTGATACAAGTCCAAAAAAACATAGCAAGCAGGCGGTGCAGTTAGCCAAGCTTCATTGGCGGGCCATGTAAGCGTCATATCATCAACTCCCATGATTCAATGTGGAATCAGAGCTCTCAACGAGCTCACACAACACCACCTGGTAACACCAAGGTTAAAACATGTAAGGACACCACAATTACGCCTCTAACAACTTCACTCTTCTCCCGGAATAAATTATCATCTCCAACAACAACTCAACGTGATAATGCAGTAAACACCATCGAAACTTAAATAAAAATAACATGGAACCATTATCGATCAGTGCTAACTAGGGATCGGTATGACCGATTGTTTAGACCTCCGAGACGATTAGCACATCATATACATTTGCAATTACAAATCAATGGACATCTATTGTGAGGATAATAATGCACTTGTTTATAAAATTCACATCATCACAACATCGCCGAACAATGAGGTTGACAACGAGGATAAATTATCCATTCCCTTTATATTCTAAACCAAGAAATAACAAACTATTCCCCTAGGTTTCCTTGACCATTTTCTAATAGTGAAGCAATCTTCGGTTCCACCCTAACAAACTATTTGTCGCACAGATAGCAGTAGCACTGGCTGTTGAATGCTGACCCTATACATCTGTGTTCCTTGACGACAGAATTAAACATTTTGCCCGCAATGAAGCATGTCGCCTTGCACAGAAAGCCTATGCAGAGTGGACTGCCAGAGGTACTTTCCCAGCACTTTTCTTCTGCAACAAGGTAACACGCGTGTTTGTATCCATGAAGAACTTATAACCGAAAAGAAGAACCCCAAAAAATCAAAATAGTCGGAAGGATAGAATTGGTGCAGATTCTCCTTGAGTTACTTGCCGATTATCAAGGGGCTGAACAGATTCAGACAAAGATAAGAGAACAAACCTGCAGCACCAAGATTCGCGAATAACACAAGGATCAGCACGAGGCAGATGGTAGCATTTCTCGCACCCATGATCGATGGTGTTGGAAGAGGTATCAAGTGTACTTTCTTTTCTGTTCTTTCTCTACTGAGTTTGATATGGGGGAAGTGCGGTTGTGCCAGAGAGGATATGCAGTACTTATAGACTTGGCAGTCAAAGTTCCTATAACTGTGCAAACGTAGGAGTGGTCAAATATGTTTAGTAACTTCTTCTGTTGAAGAGGAGATAAAAAAATTGTTTAATGACTCGATAAGTATGCAATCTGTTGGTCCGTCAGAATACCAAGGAGAGAAAATTCTCCTTGACCCTTTCTTTCTACGAAGCTGTTGCGCCCAACACAGTCGGAGTCAGCGCTAGAGCTGCATCGTTCCGGGTCTACGGACGAATCGTAGCCTGGAACGTGGCTTAAAAATGTTGCAATACGTTTTTTTAGCGGTAAATGTTGCAATGCGTGCTCGGGCTGGCCGGCACGAAATGGCCCGAAAACCTGATATCAACCTTGCAGCAGGACTGCTACTCTCTCGTCCGTTTCAAGTTGCTCGACGTTAGGGGGGCTGTTTTGGCGGTGATCAGTGACATTTCTCGTGTTTGGTTTGAGGCCCAAATTTTGGTTACACGCAAAGAAATTTGGTAGCTCAGTTCAGATGCTGTGTCACCCGCGGCCCGCGGGCGAAACAATGGCAGCAAATTTGCTGCCAAAATTTGGGTAAGCCAGCATTTAAAATTATATCATTAGAAAATATAGCATTTAAATTTTTTAATGGTATATTTTTTAAAAAAATACACGGGCGAACATGGTTCCACACGCACCGAATGGCAAATTTTAGAAAACCAGGAAACAAAATTTGGTCGACCATTCTACTCACGTATGAAGTTTCGCGAAGGTGAAACAAAATAGAATCCGACCTTGCCATTCCTTCAAATAGTGTTTTCAAATATAGCCTCGATTTTATCATTTTTGCCCAGAATGCCATGGCTGCCATTTCTTTGTGAAACTGCATACGTGAGTAAAATTGTCGACCATGTATGCTTAAAAAACAGACTTTTATTTTTATTTTTTGGTATCTTTTTTGACTTCACTATTCATAATGAGTACATGTGGAACCATGTCCCAAAAATGCATATCCAATATTTTTGTGATATATTACTCGTGTTAAGTTGATTAAATTGTCGATTGAGAGATACGTGTGAGCCTTTCAAACCAGGCGCGTCTTTGTCTTGCCTGCAGCGACATGAAAGAACCATTCGCCTCTGGCACTTCCTCAATGGACCAGTTTTGTCCTGTTCGTTTTTTCATTATTTTATTACTTTTATTTATATTTTGGGAATTGGAAAATATTTTACATAAATTTTAAAAATGTCCGCTGGACGTTTAAAAGTTCCTAATGCAGTATAAAAAATATTTCCGCAATTTTTTAACAATCATATAGCAGTCAAAAATTAATATGGCATTTAAAAAATATCCACACATTTGAAAATTATGTTCACAAATTTTTTCAAATATTTAAAACAAATTAATAAAATTCTCACATAATCTCGAAAAATGTTTTGTACCACTCAAGAAAATGTTCACATGTTTCAAATATATGTTCATTACATTTTCAAAAAGTTGATGCAATGTAAAAAAATGTTTCCATAATTTTAGAAAATGTTTCATACCATCCAAAAAATTACTTTGACATTTAATAAAATGTTTAGGCATTTGAAATATCTTCGTAACTTTTCAAAAAATGTTATTACAATGTCAAAAATGTTCATGTAATTTGAAATGTATTAAGAAATGTTCATCATGTATTTAAAAAATTATCAATATGTATCAAAAAACTGGTAAGCGTGTATACAAAAAATGTGCAATGTGTACTGAAAAATGTTGACATGTAGTAGAAAAAAAAGATAGAAGAACACTTAGAAACAAAAAAATAAAATCACATAGAAGGTTCTAAAACCGGCCTGAACTTGTCCATAGAACCTTTCCAAAACCGCTCTAGGGAGCTACAATGTTGGGCCACCCTATTAACGGGTCGTCAAATACGATACAAGGGTAAGTCTCGTAGTAAGCGAGACATATCCCTCGCATTTCAAACTGGAATGGAGAAGGTTGTATTCAGTTTGGTGGGCACAGCGGGATAACAGGTCGTGGTTGGGCCTTCCTTGAACGCCGCCTTCACACCCGACTCTCCTCCGCATAGTCCCATGATGCTGACTGCCTCTTCCTACCTCCATCGCTCTAGAGGGTTGTGACAGCCGTTTTAGATTAGCGGCTTGGGGCCAGTGCACCCCATATGCTGCCATTAGCTTAAAGATGCCCGAGTTTTTTCCAAGGGTTTACCCTTCCTCTGGTGATCCAAGTCGGAGTCCACAAAACCCTCACACTCCAACATGATTCTTTCGAGGGCAAGAGTTTAGTTCTAGTAGGGGTCCCAGATCAACATGCTACATGGCGGATCCAACGCTGCTTACAGGTGTTGGTGAAGGAGGTAGGAGGTAGACAGAGGTGAGGATACTCAACAAGAGGAGGTGGATCTTGGAGGAAACTTAGTATCAGATCGACAGAAGGAGGGGTCGATGGGAGTAGGAGGAAGCAAAGACACAAGGAGATTGATACGTCTCCAACATATCAATTTTTTGGACTAACCTATTAACATAGTGACAGTGCGAGTTGCTATCTTTCCTTGTTTTTGTCTTTTACAAAAAACCAATACCAAACGGAGCGAAACTTCTTGATGATTTTTCTTGGACCAGAAGACACCTAGGAAGCTTCGGGAGGAGGCCAGAAGGTCCACGTTTAGGTGCGCCCTAGGGGGCGCCCCCAGGCTTGTGAAGGAAATATGCCCTAGAGGCAATAATAAAGTTGTTGTTTATATTTCCTTATATATCATGATAAATGTTTATTATTCATGCTAGAATTGTATTAACCAGAAACTTAGTACATGTGTGAATACATAGACAAACAGAGTGTCACTATTTTGCCTCAATTTGACTAGCTCGTTGAATCAATGATGGTTATGTTTCCTAACCATAGACATGAGTTGTCATTTGATTAACGTGATCACATCATTAGAGAATGATGTGATTGACTTGACTCATCCGTTAACTTAGCACGATGATCGTTTAGTTTGTTGCTATTGCTTTATCCATAACTTATACATGTTCCTATGACTATGAGATCATGCAACTCCCGAATACCGGAGGAACACTTTGTGTGCTACCAAACGTCACAACGTAACTGGGTGATTATAAATGTGCTCTACAGGTGTATCCGATGGTGTTTGTTGAGTTGGCATAGATTGAGATTATGATTTGTCACTCTAGTTGCCGGAGAGGTATCTCTGGGTCCTCTCGGTAATGCACATCACTATAAGCCTTGCAAGCAATGTGACTAATGAGTTAGTTGCAGGATAATGCATTACGGAACGAGTAAAGAGACTTGCCGGTAATGAGATTGAACTAGGTATTGAGATACCGATGATCGAATCTCGGGCAAGTAACATACCGATGACAAAGGGAACAATGTATATCGTTATGCGATTTGACCGATAAAGATTTTCGTAGAATATGTAGGAACCAATATGAGCATCCAGGTTCCGCTATTGGTTATTGACCGGAGACGTGTCTCGGTCATGTCTACATAGTTCTCGAACATGTAGCGTCCGCACGCTTAACGTTCGGTGACGATCGGTATTATGAGTTTATGTGTTTTGATGTACCGAAGTTAGTTAGGAGTCCCTGATATGATCATGGACATGACGAGGAGTCTCGAAATGGTCGAGATATAAAGATCGATATATTGGACGACTATATTTGGACATCGGAATGGTTCCGAATGAGATTGGGCATATACCGGAGCAGCGGGAGGTTACCGGAACCCCCCGGGAGGTATATGGGCCTTATTGGGCCTTAGTGGGAGAGAGGGGAAAGGAGCAAAGGAGGGTGATGAAGCTATGTACCTAGGGTAGGGTCACGGACCTCTCCTAACTGCCCTACCCAAGGACACCTCTAGAATAAATCACCTTTCAATCGACTTGGAGGTGTCCCACTCGACAGACTCGAAGACATTCGACGAAGAAGCAATTACTCGACCAAGATCCAACCACTCGACGGCCAAGAGACCTAAAGTCACTCCGCACGCTAACGTCCGGTCATTAAGTAGCTTTTATGGTCATCATAGCACTTTATTGCTAGCATTATCAGTAACGCCCTACCTTAATGTACATTGAACCCTTCGTAACGTGGGCTGGCCGGGGTCCTGGCGCACTCTATATAAGCCACCCCCTCCTCCGAGACAAGGGTTCGCACCTCTGTAACTCATACACACATACTCCAGTCGACCGCCTCCGGGCTCCGAGACGTAGGGCTTTTACTTCTTCTGAGAAGGGCCTGAACTCGTAAACCTTGCGTCCTTACAACCTCTCCATAGCTAAGACCTTGCCCCTCCATACTTACCCCCCTACATTACTGTCAGACTTAGAACCACGACAGTTGGCGCCCACTGTGGGGCAGGTGTTTTAGCGTTTTGTTGGAGGAGTTGCGACCTTTTCCGACCCGAATCATCATGGTTTTCGACGGAGTTTTGGTGAAGGGCCGCGAGATCCGTCTCAGCGCGCTCACGTTCATCGCCGATGACTCCGCCTAGCTTCAGGAGGCTCCGCTCGACGTGGACGCGCTCCCTATCCGCGGGGCAACGCACTTTAGCGCGTGCGTCCGTGGCGTTCTCCTACGGCAACCGTCGACCCCCTACCGGTCGGCTGCTGTGTTGTCCTCCATCCCCGCTTCCCGCTGGTGCAAGCGCTCCGGTCGGTCGAGGCTTCGGCGGTGGGTGAGACACGCGGTGGTCCGTCAGTTGGCCACCCCTCAAGTCGCGACGATCGAGCCCGACGAATCCCTCTACGGCCTGTTCGACCTGTCGACTGGCTCCGAAGAGACTGCATCCGAGTGCGACAGCACCGATCCGGCGGCGGAGGTTCTGATGGTCGATGGACCACCCGGTCCCCCCGGTTTTACCCGCACCGACGGAGGTGTAGGAGGAGGCGACCTGTCGCGTCCCCATGAGGAGTATATTCCCGAGCCTCTCATGTCGCTGCAGAGAGAAGAACTTCGCCGCCGGAACATGGATGCGCTGCACACTCCTATCGTTGGAGAAACCCCCGAGGCTCGCGCCTTGGAGGATGCGCGTCTGGCAAACTTGGCCGAGCGCACTCGACTAGAGAACCTCCAGCGAGCACTCGACGAGCGGGCGCGACAACGGGTTCCCGAATCCAGTCGACGTCAGCTCTTGCCGCCCCCGCAGGTATATCGGACTCCGATTCAGAATTTAGCAGCTGCGGCCCGTATAGCGGAGTCGATTCAGCCTTCCCAGTCGGAGGCTGGCAGAGGCTTGCTGCAGATCAGAGCGTTACTCCGGGCAGTAGGAGATCAGAATTCCGCTGTTTCTCAGTCGCGGAACAGAATTCACAGCAGATCCGTTGCTGCGGACACAGTCCAGTCGGCTCATAGCCCGAGATCGCCCCCGAGGCGTGAGGGACGTGGAGACCGGCGTGACCAGTATGGGAACCATGAGCAGTATGATCACCGAGTCGATCGTGACGGTCGACGTCGAGTGCCCACGCCTCCCCCGAGGAGCGGGTCGTATGTGCCTCGCCTGACAGGCGCCCTCATAGTGGTGGGCGAAGGATTCCAGTCGACCCCAGAGGGCCAGGCTTTGACGCGAGATCCATCATCGTCCAAGGTCTGGTCGACAGGAACAGGGCTCACCAAGAAGGCCACGACAGAGATGCGCCTGCCAGCAGCAGAGTACATGTTTCGGGGCCAGAGTGCTTTAGTAGAGCCATCAGGGCTGCTGTGATTCCTCCCAATTTCAGGTTGGCGACTGGAGTCAGTAAGTTCACTGGCGAGTCCAAGCCCGATACTTGGCTTGAGGACTACCGAGTGGCCGTCCAGATTGGCGGCGGCAATGATGAAGTGGCCATGAAGCACCTGCCTCTCATGTTGGAGGGCTCGGCCAGAGCGTGGCTAAACCAGTTAGCACCTAGCAGCATTTACACTTGGGAAGATCCCTCCCGAGTGTTCGTCACCACATTTGAAGGCACATGCAAGCGACCGGCAGGACTGACGGAACTGCGGTCCTGTGTGCAAAAGCCGAATAAAACTTTGAGGGATTACATCCAGAGATGGATCACGTTACATCACTCGGTGGAGAATGTGCCTGACCACCAAGCAGTTTGTGCCTTCAAGGAAGGCGTCAAGTACAGAGAACTGAATTTGAAATTCGGTCGAACCGGAGATATGTCCCTGAATCGGATGATGGAGATTGCCACCAAGTACGCTAATGGCGAAGATGAGGATCGACTCAGGAGTGGCAAGCTCAAGTCAGTCGCCCAAGAAACCGGAGGCAATATCAATCGGAAACAGAAGCGGAAAGCCGAGCCAGCGGCTCCCGGGGAAGCCTTAGCTTTGGCCCAAGGAAAGTCTAAAGGGAAACCTAAAGGGCCTTGGAACCCCAAAAAGGTTAAAGACCAGGAGGGAAATGATGTGTTGGACTTACCATGTCTCGTCCACACAAAGAAAGATGAAGAGGGTAATTTTATTTACCCGAAACATACCACTCGGCAGTGTCGACTCTTGATCCAGCAGTTCCAGGGCAAGCAGCCCAAGGGTAAGGAAAAGGAGTCAGACAAGGTCGAGGACAAAGAGGACAGTGATGACGGATACCCTCAAGTCAATTCCACCCTGATGATTTTTGCTGATGTTGAGAGCAAAAGTCGACTGAAAGTTATTAACCGAGAGGTGAATATGGTCGCTCCGGCGACACCTAGTTACCTGAAATGGTCTCAGACTGCCATAACATTCGACCAGTCCGACCACCCAACGCACATCGCCACCCCTGGGAGGCAAGCTTTGGTGGTCGACCCAGTTGTTGAAGGCACTCGACTGACCAAAGTCCTGATGGATGGTGGCAGTGGTTTGAACATATTATACGCTGAGACGTTGAAGGGGATGGGCATTCCGATGTCCAGACTCAGTGCCAGCAACATGAGTTTCCATGGAGTCATTCCTGGGAAGAAGGCTGAATCACTCGGCCAGATTGCTCTTGATGTGGTTTTCGGTGATTCCAAGAATTACCGCAAAGAAAAGTTGACATTTGAAGTTGTAGACTTCCAGAGTGCCTATCACGCTATTTTGGGCAGGCCGGCTTATGCACGCTTCATGGCCCGACCATGTTACGTGTATCTCAAATTGAAGATGCCTGGCCCCAAAGGTGTGATCACCATTACGGGCAATCGGAAGAAAGCGGAAGAATGTTTTCAGAAGGGTTCGAAGATCGCCGACGCACAGATGGCAGTGGTGGAGTTGCAGGAATACCAGAAGACTGCAGACCCGAGTGATCTGTTGCGAGCCAAGAAGCCCGCTACAGAGTCAGCTTTCCAGTCGACTGGCGACACGAAGAC
This sequence comes from Triticum aestivum, assembly GCF_018294505.1. NCBI lineage: Eukaryota > Viridiplantae > Streptophyta > Magnoliopsida > Poales > Poaceae > Triticum > Triticum aestivum. The sequence continues at coordinate 464,752,259 of NC_057794.1, forward strand.
AGCTCACATCCACCCGACCGACCCCAGCGCCGCCCCGACTCATATCTCGACAACACTCGACTCCAAATAGGAAGAAGCGCTCATCCAGTTCCTCCGTGAGAACTGGGACATCTTCGCATGGAAGCCTTCTGACATGCCAGGTGTTCCCAGGGAGCTGGCTGAGCATCGCCTGAGAGTCGACTCAAAAGTAAAACCTGTCAAGGAACATCTTCGACGGTCCGCCGTCCAAAAGAGAAAAGCTATTGGCGAAGAGGTGGCTCGGCTCTTAGCAGCGGAGTTCATCCGAGAAATCTACCACTCCGAGTGGCTCGCCAACGTTGTCATGGTCCCCAAGAAGGACAAGTCACTTCGCATGTGCATTGACTTTAAACATATCAATCGGGCCTGCCCGAAAGATCATTTTCCTCTCCCCCGCATCGACCAGATAGTCGACTCGACTGCGGGATGTGAGCGACTGTCTTTCTTAGACGCCTATTCCGGGTACCATCAGATCCGTCTGTATGGACCTGACGAGATCAAGACAGCTTTCATCACTCCATTCGGGTGCTTCTGTTATGTTACCATGCCGTTCGGCCTCAAGAATGCCGGAGCCACATTCATGAGGATGATTCAGAAGTGTTTACTCACTCAAATCAGTCGGAACGTGGAAGCATACATGGATGATATTGTGGTCAAGTCACGGAAGGGTTCCGACCTGCTGACTGACCTTGCTGAAACCTTTGCCAACCTCAGGAGGTATGATATCAAGCTTAATCCATCAAAGTGTACATTCGGAGTCCCTGGCGGAAAGTTACTCGGCTTTCTCGTTTCCGAACGGGGAATCGACGCCAATCCAGAAAAAGTTGGCACTATACTCCGAATGAAAAGCCCTGTGCGAGTGCACGACGTCCAGAAGCTTACTGGTTGTTTGGCCGCCCTAAGTCGATTCATATCTCGTCTCGGTGAAAAGGCATTACCTCTTTACCGATTGATGAAGAAGTCCGACAAGTTCGAGTGGACTCCTGAAGCTGATGCAGCGTTTGCAGAGCTCAAAGCTCTGCTCTCCACCCAGCCGGTGCTTGCTGCCCCAATCAGCAAAGAGCCTTTGCTGCTTTACATTGCAGCCACAGGACAAGTCGTCAGTATGGTACTTACAGTCGAGCGGGAAGAAGAAGGGAAAACCTTCAAAGTTCAGCACCCAGTATATTATATTTCTGAAGTCCTGACCCCATCGAAGCAAAGATATCCTCACTATCAGAAGCTTGTATATGGGATTTATATGACCACCAAGAAAGTTGCTCACTACTTCTCTGATCATTCCATTACAGTCGTCAGCGACGCTCCATTGTCAGAGATCTTGCATAACAGGGATGCAACCGGTCGAGTGGCAAAATGGGCGATCGAACTCCTTCCCCTAGATATCAAGTTTGAGGCAAAGAAAGCTATCAAGTCCCAGGCAATCGCGGATTTCGTCGCCGAGTGGATTGAACAACAACTGTCGACTCAGGTTCACTCAGAGCATTGGACCATGTTCTTTGACGGTTCCAAGATGCTAAATGGTTCCGGCGCCGGAGTGGTGTTGATCTCCCCCAGAGGAGATAAACTCAGATATGTTCTTCAAATCCACTTTGATTCCTCTAACAACGAGGCAGAATACGAAGCACTTTTATATGGGTTGCGCATGGCCATTTCACTCGACGTCCGTCGCCTCATGGTCTATGGCGACTCAGATTTGGTGGTCAATCAAGTGATGAAGGAATGGGACGTCAGAAGTCCAGCCATGACTGGTTATTGCAATGCAGTGAGAAAGCTGGAGAAGAAATTCGAGGGGTTAGAGCTTCACCACATACCCCGACTGAAAAATCAAGCAGCTGATGATCTGGCAAAAATAGGTTCCAAAAGAGAAGCCATTCCCAGCAATGTGTTTCTGGAACATATCCACACACCATCAGTCCAGGAGGATCCCTTCGCTGAAGAGGCCCCGCAGCCAAAAAGTGCCACGGATCAGAGTGAAGTTGAAGTTCCAGCTGTGGTCGACCTGGTCATGGAAGTCTTGGTTATCACTCCCGTCTGGACAGAACCGTACATCGCGTACATCCTAAGGAAAGAACTCCCAGAAGACGAAGAAGAGGCTCGACAGATCGTCCGTCGATCCAAGGCCTTTACAGTCATAAAGGGACAGTTATATAGAGAAAGCGCGACTGGGGTCGGCCAGAAGTGTGTTACACCAGAAGAAGGTCAGATGATCCTTAACGATATCCACTCGGGGACCTATGGTCATCATGCGTCCTCTCGGACCATTGTGGCTAAAGCATACCGAGTGGGGTTCTACTGGCCAAGAGCCAATGAGATGGCGAAAGAGATAGTCGACAAATGTGAAGGATGTCAGTATTACTCCAATATGCCGCACAAGCCCGCGTCAGCCCTGAAAACCATTCCACTCGTCTGGCCCTTCGCTGTTTGGGGGCTGTACATGGTTGGACCACTGAGAACAGGCAGGAGCGGCTTCACTCATGTGCTGGTAGCAGTCGACAAGTTCACCAAATGGATTGAAGCCAAGCCTATCAAGAATCTTGATGCTTGCACCGCTATCAGTTTCATCAGAGAGTTGATATTCAGATATGGAGTTCCACACAACATCATCACCGACAACGGGTCAAACTTCGATTCCGACAAATTCAGGGCCTTCTGCGCCTCTCAGGGCACTCGGGTCGACTATGCTTCAGTCGCTCACCCCCAGTCGAATGGGCAAGCAGAAAGGGCAAACGGCCTAATTCTCAAAGGACTGAAACCCCGATTGATGTGCGATCTCAAGCACGCAGCAGGTGCATGGGTCGACGAGCTTCCATCAGTCCTTTGGGGATTGAGGACAACCCCGAATCGATCGACCGAAAGAACCCCATTCTTTCTGGTCTATGGAGCCGAGGCAGTCTTACCGAGTGACCTGCTTCACAACGCTCCCAGAGTCGAGCTCTACTCAGAAGATGAGGCAGAACAAGCCCGGCAGGACGCAGTCGACCTCCTAGAAGAAGAAAGAGAAATGGCCTTGATTGGATCGACCATCTATCAGCAAGACTTGCGTCGATTCCATGCCAGAAACGTGAAGAGCCGAGCCTTCCAAGAAGGAGACTTAGTCCTCCGAGTGGATCAGCAGAAACCACACAAGCTCGCTCCTACTTGGGAAGGCCCCTTCATAGTCACCAGAGTTCTCCACAATGGAGCATCCCACCTCTACAATGTCGATCGCCAGATTGATGAGCCACGAGCCTGGAATGCGGAGCTACTCCGCCCCTTTTATACTTGAATTCTCACTCGGATGAGATGTAATAAGAAAAACTCATGTAGTTTATTTATCAAAGACAAGAGCGTTATAATTTTCCCAGTGATTATTATTGTTTTTCCCCCAGTGGGTGGCTTAGCTGCGAATCCGCTTCGCCTAAGTTTGTAAAAATAGTTTCCTACCGAGTGGCGAGCCAGCCTCCCACTCAGGGGCTTAGCGGCGAATCCGTTTCGCCTAAGTTTGAAAAAATCCTACCGAGTGGAGAGCAATCCTCCCACTCGGGGGCTTAGCTGCAGTCCAGTACTCGCCTAAGTTCTCTCGCTTGGAGACTTAGCTGCAGTCAGGCACTCGCCTAAGTTTGAAAAAATCCTACCGAGTGGAGAGCAATCCTCCCACTCGGGGGCTTAGCTGCAGTCCAGTACTCGCCTAAGTTCTCTCACTTGGAGACTTAGCTGCAGTCAGGCACTCGCCTAAGTTTGAAAAAATCCTACCGAGTGGAGAGCAATCCTCCCACTCGGGGGCTTAGCTGCAGTCCAGTACTCGCCTAAGTTCTCTCACTAGAAGACTTAGCTGCAGTCAGGCACTCGCCTAAGTTTGAAAAAATCCTACCGAGTGGAGAGCAATCCTCCCACTCGGGGGCTTAGCTGCAGTCCAGTACTCGCCTAAGTTCTCTCACTAGAAGACTTAGCTGCAGTCAGGCACTCGCCTAAGTTTGAAAAAATCCTACCGAGTGGAGAGCAATCCTCCCACTCGGGGGCTTAGCTGCAGTCCAGTACTCGCCTAAGTTCTCTCACTTGGAGACTTAGCTGCAGTCAGGCACTCGCCTAAGTTTGAAAAAATCCTACCGAGTGGAGAGCAATCCTCCCACTCGGGGGCTTAGCTGCAGTCCAGTACTCGCCTAAGTTCTCCCACTTAGAGACTTAGCTGCAGTCAGGCACTCGCCTAAGTTTGAAAAAATCCTACCGAGTGGAGAGCAATCCTCCCACTCGGGGGCTTAGCTGCAGTCCAGTACTCGCCTAAGTCCTCCCACTTAGAGACTTAGCTGCAGTCAGGCACTCGCCTAAGTTCAAAAAAAATCCTGCCGAGTGGAGAGCAATCCTCCCACTCGGGGGCTTTGCTGCAGTCCAGTACTCACCTAGGTTCTCTCACTAGGAGACTTAGCTGTAGTCCGGCACTTGCCTAAGTCTGAAAAAATCCTACCGAGTGGAGAGCAATCCTCCCACTCGGGGGCTTAGCTGCAGTCCAGTACTCGCCTAAGTACGAAACACATCTCCATCCTCAAGGACGACGAGGGGCGGGTCAACTGCCACCTTCTCCTAGAGAGCTTCGCCACAAATACAAGACATGGGTCGACTTCTTCCCTCTCCTTCAGAACTGCGCTGCGAGTGCAAAAGTTGTCTCGAATGAAGAATGGGTTCACTCAGCAGGAGATTCATAAAGATATTCAACGGTAAATCAAGTTCAGATAAATTCTAAAGGTTCCAGACCACAGATCAAAGTACTCGGGCATGCAGCCCGAAAAAGTTTAACGGTTACAAAAACCACTCGGCATTCCGAGGCAAATTTAAGGTGGGACATAAGAGTTTGTTCACTCCGCGGGAGGAGGGCTGGCAGGCTCGACGAACTCATCCAGGTCGACGCCGTCGGCTATCCGAGTGGCTGCAGCGATGAAAGTCTCCATAAAGGTTCGGAAGTCATGCTTCTGGGTGTTGGCGACCTTGATTGCTGCCAGCTTGTCTTGTCGCACCTCCTTGCAGTGGACACGAACCAAGGACAGAGCCACATCAGCGCCACACCGAGCAGAAGACTTCTTGCACTCCTGCACTCGGTCAGGGATTCCGTTAAGTCGAGTCATCAGAGACTCGAGATCGTTTTGGAGCGTAGCCTCTGGCCAAAGTGCCGGGTCGATCCGTGACATGGCGACCTTCAGTCGAGCCAAGTAGTCCACGGCACCGTCGATGCGAGATTCCAGTCGGAGCAGATTCATGGCAGTTTCATCTTTCACGGGAGAGTTGATTGGATCCAAACCTGGTTCGATCCGCCCAGTCTCCTCTTCAAAGTTCTGGCAAAACTCTGCATTCACGATCCAAGGATAAGTCAATTTTCATACACTGAGTCGACACAAAAAAAACACCAGTCGGAACTAAATGTGCACCTTCAAGCTTGATGTACAACTTCTTGGCGAGGCTCCTCAAGTAGCTCTCCAGATCGTCCCTCCTGCGAGCGATGCCTTCCATCTTTTCGTTCAGGTTGAGGTTATCCTTCTTCCAACGTGTACACTCCCTGTTGGCTTCATTCAGAGCGGTCTTCAGCCTGGTATTCTCTTCTTCTAACTGGCCGACCGAAGCCAGCTTCTGTTCGGCCAGAGCGGTCTTGTCGTCAGCCTCCTTACGGGCAGCAGCCAAGTCCTGATCCTTCTTCGCCAGAGCTTCTCTCAGTTTTTCTGCAAAGAAATGATGATTGATTCGGAAATAGCAGAAGGGTACTCAAGCCTAAAACTAACCAGTCGACAAAATCGTCTTACCTGCGGCGCCGTCTCTGACCTTTTGCAGCTCTGTCCTGGCCAGCTCCAAATCAAGGTTCAGTTGAATCTGCTGCTTCTCCAAGTCAGCAAAGCGAGCTCCAAGATCGCAAGATTTCTGAAATCAAAGGGGAGAAGTTATCGTTACAGCAAAAAAACAACAAAGGCAATAAATACTAAGACTACGGTCGACTGCCAGCAGTCCACCATAGTCTCGGGGACTACACCCAGTGGGTGCACTTAGCGTGCCCCCACCGGTTCTGATCCCACTCGACCGGCCCGCCGAAGTCGAGTCCAAAAAAAGAGAAAGAAAGTAGAACTCAGACTACAGTCGACTGCCAGTAGTCCACCATAGTCTCGGGGACTACACCCAGTGGGTGCACTTAGCGTGCCCCCACCGGTTCTGATCCCACTCGACCGGCCCGCCGAAGTCGAGTGGAAGAGACAAACTACCAGTTTGGTTTATACATTCGCCAAAATACAAAGACTACAGTCGATTGCCAGCAGTCCACCGTAGTCTCCACTAGTCCAAAACTTCAATCGACGCACCCAGTGGGTGTACAGATGCAAAGATTTTCGGAAAGAATCTTCAGATAGCCGACTAACCTGAACGTTGCTCTGGAGAGCCGAGCTGGCATCATAGGCGGCTTGGCTGGCGTCCCGCACCATCTTCATCTTCTCCATCATAATGCCTGCCTGGCGTATGGCTTCCCTAGCAGCATTCACCTCGTCCTCTGGGACATGATGGGTCACAAAAACTGAAGGCGGGTCGACAGGGGCCTGAGCAGTCGAAGAAGAAGGCAAGGCACTCGACAGGGGCTCCGCGAAGGTAACAGAACCCCGATTGACGTCACCAGTGTCCTGAACGACTGGTTCCGCCCTCGGCGTCGACTGTAGCGCCTCACTTACAGGAGCTCGCCTACTCTTCCTCGTCAAAGACCTCTCGGGCTCTTCATCATCATCAGGGAGGTCAATAATGTTGGGAGCTGTGCAAAGTTCAAATTGCCAAAATCACGTCACCCAATGATGCACGATGCAGTTGAATCAACCAAAGAAAGATAGTATGGCAGAAATCATACCCGGATTAGAAGTGACCGCATCCTCCATCACCTCATCATCATCCCTGTAAGCTGAGGTCCCGGAAGTGGCAGCGCTAACAATTCCAAAGTTCGTCCAGTTAAAACAAGAAAAACAAACAGCGCGGAGCGTCGAGTGAATACAAGGAGAGACACTCACGCGGAGGCGACAGGGATATCGATCTTGATCTTTGGCAGCGCCTTCCGAGTCTTCGGCTCTGCAACTTTGGGGTGCTTTGGCGCCTTCTCAGTCGGGGTTGGTGAAGAGACCCGAGGACGCTTCGAAGACTGACCAGCCTGAGCAGTTGCCTTGTCGCGGGCACTCGGCCGTTCTTGGTCAAGCTTGGATCGTCTCTCTATGCGAGGAGGCGACTCGACTTCTTCCCCATCACTTGAGTCGTCACTTCCACCATCCCCTTCACCATCGGAAGTCCACTCGCCACTTTCGCCACCACTCGCCTCGCCTTCCAGAGCTTGCTCTTGCTCCCCGTTGGGCATCGAATACATTTCAATAATGGCCTGAAAGAAAGCAGGGAGAACAAAGTCAGTCGACGCAATACAGACAGCTGCGCGAGTGAATTCAGATTACAAGCAAAAACTCAGAATCAGACCTGCTCTGGTGCACGCGACTGGTCGAATGGGGGAACTCTCCTGGCTCCTCTGGGATTGTCCTTGTTCCCGGTAATGCTCGACAGCCACTTCTCCAGCGTGTCGTCATCGACCTCCTCCGGGTGGATCCGAGTGGAGTCTTCTAGAGCCGAATACATCCATATCGGGTGGTCTCGGGCTTGGAGAGGCTGGATGCACCGCTGAAGGAAGACCTCCAAGAGATCCATACCAGTGACCCCGTCACGAATGAGCTGGACCACTCGGTTGACCAACACCTTCACGTGCGCCTTCTCCTCCGGGAGCACCTTCAAAGGGGAGGGTTTTTCCACTCGGTCCATGGTAAAGGGAGGGAGGCCAGTCGATTGCCCTAGCGCCGACTGGTCTTTGCAGTAGAACCAGGCCGACTGCCATCCGCCAACTGAATCGGGAAGAATCATGGTCGGAAAGGAGCTTTTTCCCCTCGTCTGGATGCCAAGACCCCCACACATCTGGATCACTTGGGTCCTCTCGTCACTCGGATTAGCCTTTTTCACTGTCTGGGAGCGACAAGTGAAAATATGCTTGAAAAGACCCCAGTGAGGTCGACAACCCAAGAAGTTCTCACACAAGGAAATGAACGCGGCAAGATAAACGATTGAGTTGGGGGTAAAATGGTGGAGTTGAGCCCCAAAGAAGTTCAGAAACCCTCGGAAGAAAGGATGAGGGGCAAGGAAAACCCACGGTCGACGTGGGTGGCAAGAAGAACGCGCTCACCCTCCCAGGGTTGCGGCTCGGATTCCTTCCCCGGAAGCCATGCCGAGTCGTAGGGGATCAGCCCTCCCTCGGCCAGGTCATCGAGGTCTTCTTGGGAGATCCTCGAGTGGATCCAGTCGCCCTGGATCCAACCCTTCGGCAGGCCAGTCCGCGAGGAAGATCCGCCCCGGCTCGTCGCCTTCCCCTTTGACCTCGCCGTCGCCTTCTTTGCCCGCTCCGGAGCCGCTGTCTTCTCCTTCACCATTGTCGCCGATGAGACGCGTGTGGCACGGTGGCGCTGGAGCGAGAGCAAGCGCAGAGGAGAGGCGTGAGGAGGAGAAGAGATAATGGGGCGCACTGTTCGGGAGACTCCGGTCCAACGCCTTATATGAGGCCGCTTCCGAGTGGCTGACAGGTAGGCCCAGATGGCTCTGTCAAATCCTGTAATGACCGCACGAGCGATACGTGGCGAAAAAGGTGGTGCAGGGATCGAGGCGGCTCCGCTCTATCTCGTCCGATTACTGCGGCCTCCCCCGTCCCGCGCGCTTCCCAAAATTCGGATCCTACTAAATCCGCGGGCAGCAAATAACTTGTCAGACCAAAGATCTCCTCCGCACCGTCACTCGGAGCCTTACAAGTAAAGAAACTCACTCGGCGAAGAATTAAGAATGGATCAAGGCGATTGAAAAGGGAGTTGCTGTCATCACTCAGGTCCGTTGATCCGAAACAAGATATGCTCACGGCATAGAAAACGAGTCAAAGAAGTCCTCAACTCCTTCCCCACTCAAACCTCGATCCATTCGGGGGCTAATGATGAAGCTATGTACCTAGGGTAGGGTCACGGACCTGTCCTAACTGCCCTACCCAAGGACACCTCTAGAATAAATCACCTTTCAATCGACTTGGAGGTGTTCCACTCGACAGACTCGAAGACATTCGACCAAGAAGCAATTACTCGACCAAGATCCAACCACTCGACGGCCAGGAGACCTAAAGTCACTCCGCACACTAATGGTCGGTCATTAAGTAGCTTTTATGGTCATCATAGCACTTTATTGCTAGCGTTATCAGCAACGCCCTACCTTAATGTACATTGAACCCTTCGTAACGTGGGCTGGTCGGGGTCCTGGCGCACTCTATATAAGCCACCCCCCTCCTCCGAGACAAGGGTTCGCACCTCTGTAACTCATACACACATAATCCAGTCGACCGCCTCCGGGCTCCGAGATGTAGGGCTTTTACTTCTTCCGAGAAGGGCCTGAACTCGTAAACCTTGCGTCCTTACAACCTCTCCATAGCTAAGACCTCGCCTCTCCATACTTACCCCCATACATTACTGTCAGACTTAGAACCACGACAGAGGGGGCGCCCCCAAGCCCAATCCGAATTGGTAGGGGGGCCGGCCCCCCTTTCCTTCCTCATTCCAACCCCTTCCTTCCACTCCTAGTCCAACTAGGGAAGGGGGGAATCCTACTCCCAGTGGGAGTAGGACTTCGCTTGGGGCGCACCTAGGAGGCCGGCCACCTCCCCCTCCTCCACTCCTTTATATACGGTGGAGGGGGGCACCCCATAGACACACAAGTTGATCATTAATCTTTTAGCCGTGTGCGATGCCCATTCCACCATAATCCACCTCGGTCATATTGTAGCGGTGCTTAGGCGAAGCCCTGTTCCAGTAGCAACATCATCACCGTCATCACGCCGTCGTGCTGACGAAACTCTCCCTCGAAGCTCTACTGGATCGTGAGTTCGTGGGACGTCACCGAGCCGAACGTGTGCATATCGCGAAGGTGTCGTACCTTCGGTGCTAGATCGGTCGATCGTGAAGACTTACGACTACATCAACCGCGTTGTCATAACGCTTCTGCTTACGGTCTACGAGGGTACGTAGACAACACTCTTCCCTCTCATTGCTTTGCATCACCATGATCTTGCATGTGCGTAGGATTTTTTTTGAAATTACTACGTTCCCCAACTATGGCATCCGAGCCAGGTTTATGCATAGATGTTATATGCATGAGTAGAACACAAAAGAGTTGTGGGCGTGGGTATATACATATTGCTTGCCGTCACTAGTTAATTCTTGATTCGGCGGTATTGTTGGATGAAGCGGCCCAGACCAAAATTACACGTACATTTACGCAAGACTGGTTCTACCGACGTGCTTCGCACACATGTGGCTGGTGGGTGTCAGTTTCTCCAACTTTAGTTGAATCAGATTCAATGAACAAGGTTCTTTCTGAAGATCAAATAGCAATCACTATACCGCATTGTGGTTTTTGATGCGTAGGTAAGAACGGTTCTTGCTCAGCCCGTAGCAGCCACATAAAACTTGCAACAACAAAGTAGAGGACGTCTAACTTGTTTTTGCAGGGCATGTTGTGATGTGATATGGTCAAGACATGATGCTAAATTTTATTGTGTGAGATGATCATGTTTTGTAACACAGTTATCTGCAACTGGTAGGAGCCATATAGTTGTCGCTTTATTGTATGAAATGCAATCGCCATGTAATTGCTTTACTTTATCACTAAGCGGTAGCGATTGTCGTAGAAGTAATAATTGGCGAGACGACAACAATGCTTCAATGGAGATCAAGGTGTCAAGCCGGTGACGATGGTGATCATGACGGTGCTTTGGAGATGGAGATCAAAGGCACAAGATGATGATAGCCATATCATGTCACTTATATTGATTGCATGTGATGTTTATCCTTTATGCATCTTATTTTTCTTAGTTCGGCGATAGCATTATAAGATGATCTCTCACTAAATTTCAAGGTATAAGTGTTCTCCCTGAGTATGCACCATTGCTATAGTTTGTCGTGCCGAGACACCACATGATGATCGGGCGTGATAAGCTCTACGTTCACATACAACGGGTGCAAGCCAGTTTTGCAAATGCAGAATATGGCCTCGGAACACTGAGACCGAAAGGTCGAGCATGAATCATATAGTAGATATGATCAACATTGTGATGTTCACCATTGAAAACTACTCCATCTCAGGTGATGATCGGACATGGTTTAGTTGATATGGATCATGTGATCACCTAGATGATTAGAGAGATATCTATCTAAGTGGGGGTTCTTAAGTAATTTGATTAATTGAACTTTAATTTATCATGAACTTAGTACCTGATATTATTTTGCATGTCTATGTTGTTGTAGATAGATGGCCCGTGCTGTTGTTCCGTTGAATTTTAATGCGTTCCTAGAGAAAGATAAGTTGAAAGATGATGGTAGCAACTACACGGACTGGGTTAGTAACTTGAGGATTATCCTCATTGCTACACAGAAGAATTACGTCCTGAAAGCACCGCTAGGTGAAAAACCCGCTGCAGGAGCAACGCCAGATGTTATGAACACCTGGCAGAGCAAAGCTGATGTCTACTCGATAGTTCAGTGTGCCATGCTTTACGGCTTAGAACCGGGACTTTAACGATGTTTTGAACGTCATGGAGCATATGAGATGTTCCAGGAGTTGAAGTTAATATTTCAAGCAAATGCCCGGATTGAGAGATATAAAGTCTCCAATAAGTTCTACAGCTGCAAGATGGAGGAGAATAGTTCTGTCAGTGAATATATACTTAGAATGTATGGGTACCACAACCACTTGACTCAACTGGGAGTTAATCTTCCTGATGATAATGTCATTGACAGAGTTCTTCAATCACTGCCACCAAGCTACAAGAGCTTTGTGATGAACTATAATATGCAAGGGATGTATAAGACGATTCCTGAGCTCTTCGCAATGCTAAAGGTTGCGGAGGTAGAAATCAAGAAGGAGCATCAAGTGTTGATGGTCAACAAGACCACCAGTTTCAAGAAAAAGGGTAAAGGGAAGAAGGGGAACTTCAAGAAGAACAACAAGCCAATTGCTGCTCAAGTGAAGAAACCCAAGTCTGGACCAAAGCCTGAGACTGAGTGCGTCTACTGCAAAGGAACTGGCCATTGGAAGCGGAACTGCCCCAAGTATTTGGCGGGGAAGAAGGATGGCAAAGTGAAAGGTATATTTGATATACATGTTATTGATGTGTACCTTACTAATGCTTGCAGTAGTGCCTGGGTATTTGATACTGGTTCAGTTGCTAACATTTGCAACTCGAAATAGGGGCTACGGATTAAGCGAAGATTGGCTAAGGATGAGGTGACGATGCGCGTGGGAAATGGTTCCAAAGTCGATGTGATCGCCGTCGGCACGCTACCTCTACATCTACCTTCAAGATTAGTTTTAGACCTAAATAATTGTTATTTGGTGCCAGCGTTGAGCATGAACATTATATCTGGATCTTGTTTTATGCGAGACGGTTATTCATTTAAATCAGAGAATAATGGTTGTTCTATTTATATGAGCAATATCTTTTATGGTCATGCACCCTTCATGAGTGGTCTATCTTTACTAAATCTTGATAGTAGTGATACACATGTTCATAGTATTGAAGCCAAAAGATGCAGAGTTGATAATAATAGTGCAACTTATTTGTGGCACTGCCGTTTAGGTCATATTGGTGTAAAGCACATGAAGAAACTCCATTCTGATGGACATTTGGATTCACTTGATTATGAATCACTTGCTACTTGCGAACCATGCCTCATGGGCAAGATGACTAAAACTCCGTTCTCTGGAACAATGGAGCGAGCAACAGAGTTATTGGAGATCATACATAGTGATGTATGCGGTCCAATGAACATTGAAGCTCGCGGCAGATATCGTTATTTTCTCACCTTCACAGATGATTTGAGCAGATATGGGTATATCTACTTAATGAAACATAAGTCTGAAACATTTGAAAAGTTCAAAGAATTTTAGAGTGAAGTGGAAAATCATCGTAACAAGAAAATCAAGTTTCTACGATCTGATCGTGGAGGTGAATATTTGAGTTATGAGTTTGGACTTCATTTGAAACAATGCGGAATAGTTTCGCAACTCACGCCACCTAAAACACCACAACGTAATGGTGTGTCCAAACATCGTAACCGTACTTTATTAGATATGGTGCGATCTATGATCTCTCTCACTGATTTACCACTATCGTTTTGGGGTTATGCTTTGGAGACAGATGCATTCACGTTAAATAGGGCACCATCTAAATCCGTCGAGACGACACCTTATGAACTGTGGTTTGGTAAGAACCCAAGTTGTCGTTTCTTAAAGTTTGGGGATGCGATGCTTATGTGAAAAAGCTTCAACCTGATAAGCTCAAACCCAAATCAGAGAAATGTGTCTTCATAGGATACCCAAAGGAGACTGTTGGGTAGACCTTCTATCACAGATCCGAAGGCAAGATATTCGTTGCTAAGAATGGATCCTTTCTAGAGAAGAGTTTCTCTCGAAAGAAGTGAGTGGGAGGAAAGTAGAACTTCACAAGGTAATTGCACCTTCTTCCTTATTGGAAAGTAGTTCATCACTGAAATCAGTTCCAGTGAACCCTACACTAGTAAGTGAGGAAGCTAATGATGATGATCATGAAACTTCTGATCAAGTTACTACCGAACCTCGTAAGTCAACCAGAGTAAGATCCGCACCAGAGTGGTACAGTAATCCTGTTATGGAGGTCATGTTACTTGACCATGACGAACCTACGAACTATGAGGAAGCGATGATGACCCCAGATTCCACAAAATGGCTTGAGGCCATGAAATCTGAGATGGGATCCATGTATGAGAACAAAGTGTGGAATTTGGTTGACTTGCCCGATGATAGGCAGGCCATAGAGAATAAATGGATCTTCAAGAAGAAGACTAACACTGACGGTAATATTACTGTCTACAAAGCTTAACTTGTTGCAAAAGGTTTTCGACAAGTTCAAGGAGTTGACTACGATGAGACCTTCTCACCTGTAGCGATGCTTAAGTCCGTCCGAATCATGTTAGCAATTGCCGCATTTTATGATTATGAAATTTGGCAAATGGATGTCAAAACTGCATTCCTTAATGGATATCTTAAAGAAGAGTTGTATATGATGCAACCAGAAGGTTTTGTCGATCCAAAAGGTGCTAACAAAGTGTGCAAGCTCCAGCGATCCATTTATGGACTGGTGCAAGCCTCTCGGAGTTGAATATACGCTTTGATAGTGTGATCAAAGCATATGGTTTTATACAGACTTTTGGAGAAGCCTGTATTTACAATAAAGTGAGTGGGAGCTCCGTAGCATTTCTGATATTATATGTATATGACATATTGTTGGTCGGAAATGATACTGAATTTCTGAATAGCATAAAAGGATACTTGAATAAGAATTTTTCAATTAAAGACCTCGGTGAAGATGCTTATATATTGGGCATCAAGATCTATAGATATAGATCAAGACACTTAATTGGACTTTCACAAAGCACATAACTTGATAAAGTTTTGAAGAAGTTCAAAATGGATCAGACAAAGAAAGGGTTCTTACCTGTAATACAAGGTGTAAAGTTGAGTCAGACTCAATGCCCGACCACTGCAGAAGATCGAGAGAAAATGAAAGGTGTTCCCTATGCTTCAGCCTAGGCTCTATCATGTATGCAATGTTGTGTACCAGACCTGATGTGTGCCTTGCTATCAGTTTAGCAGGGAGGTACCAAAGTAATCCAGGAGTGGATCACTGGACAGCGGTCAAGAATATCCTGAAATACCTGAAAAGGATTAAGGATATGTTTCTCGTATATGGAGGTGTGATACGTCTCCAACGTATCTATAATTTTGATTTTTCCATGCTATTATATTATCTGTTTTGGATGTTAATGGGCTTTATTTTACACTTTTATATTATTTTTGGGACTAACCTATTAACCGTAGGCCCAGCCCAAATTGTTGTTTTTGCCTATTTCAGTGTTTCGTAGAAAAGGAATATCAAATGGAGTCCAAACGGAATGAAACCTTCGGGAACGTGATTTTTGGAACAAACGTGATCCAGGAGACTTGGAGTGGACGTCAAGCAATCAACGAGGCAGCCACGAGGCAGGGGGCATGCCCACCGCACTGGGTTCACCCTCCACCCTTGTGGGCCCCTCGTTGCACCACCGACCTACTTCTTCCTCCTATATATATCCACATACCCCGCAAACATCCAGGAGCACCACGAAACCCTATTTCCACCGCCGCAACCTTCTGTACCCAAGAGATCCCATCTTGGGGCCTTCTCCGGAGCTCCGCCGGAGGGGGGCATTGATCACGGAGGGCCTCTACATCAACTCCATGGCCCCTCCGATGATGTGTGAGTAGTTTACCTCAGACCTACAGGTCCATAGCTAGTAGCTAGATGGCTTCTTCTCTCTCTTTGGATCTCAATACAAAGTTCTCCTTGATACTCTTAGAGATCTATTCGATGTAACTCTTTTTGCGGTGTGTTTGTCGAGATCCGATGAATTGTGGGTTTATGATCAATTCTATCTATGAACAATATTTGAATCTTCTCAGAATTCTTTTATGCATGATTGGTTTATCTTTGCAAGTCTCTTCGAATTATCAGTTTGGTTTGGCCTACTAGATTGATCTTTCTTGCAATGGGAGAAGTGCTTAGCTTTGGGTTCAATCTTGCGGTGCTCGATCCCAGTGACAGAAAGGGAAACGACATGTATTGTATTGTTGCCATCGAGGATAAAAAGATGGGGTTTATATCATATTGCATGAGTTTATCCCTGTACATCATGTCATCTTGCTTAAGGCGTTACTATGTTCTTATGAACTTAATACTCTAGATGCATGCTGGATAGCGGTCGATGTGTGGAGTAATAGTAGTAGATGCAGAATCATTTTGGTCTACTTGTCTTGGACGTGATGCCTATATACATGATCATGCCTAGATATTCTCATAATTATTCGCTTTTCTATCAATTGCTCGATAGTAATTTGTTCACCCACCATAATACTTATGCTATCTTGAGAGAAGCCACTAGTGAAACCTATGGCCCCCGGGTCTATTTTCCATCATACAAGTTTCCAATCTATTTTATTTTGCAATCTTTACTTTCAATCTATATCATAAAAATACCAAAAATATTTACATTATTATTATCATCTCTATCAGATCTCACTCTTGCAAGTGGCCGTGAAGGGATTGACAACCCCTTTATCATGTTGGTTGCGAGGTTCTTATTTGTTTGTGTAGGTACGAGGTGACTCGCGCGTGGTCTTCTACTGGATTGATACCTTGGTTCTCAAAATTAAGGGAAATACTTACGCTGCTTTACTGCACCACCCTTTCCTCTTCAAGGGAAAACCAACGCAGTTCTCAAGAGGTAGCAAGGTGAAAAAGAGCTCGTCGTAAATGGTTATGTCGATGCAAGCTTTGACACTGATCCAGATGACTCCAAGTCACAAACCGGATACGTGTTTTTATTAAATGGTGGAGCTATCAGTTGGTGCAGTTCCACGCAGAGCGTCGTGGCGGGATCTACGTGTGAAGCGGAATACATAACTACTTCGGAAGCAACAAATGAAGGAGTCCGGATGAAGGAGTTCATATCCGATCTAGGTGTCATACCTAGTGCATCGGGTCCAATGAAAATATTTTGTGATAATACTGGTGCAATTGCCTTGGCAAAGGAATCCAGATTTCACAAGAGAACCAAGCACATCAAGAGACGCTTCAATCCCATCAGCGATCAAGTCAAGGAGGGAGACATAGATATTTGCAAGATACATATGGATGTGAATGTTGCAGACCCGTTGACTAAGCCTCTCTCACGAGCAAAAAATGATCAACACCAAGACTCCATGGGTGTTAGAATCATTACAATGTAATCTAGATTATTGACTCTAGTGCAAGTGGGAGACTGAAGGAAATATGCCCTAGAGGCAATAATAAAGTTGCTATTTATATTTCCTTATATATCATGATAAATGTTTATTATTCATGCTAGAATTGTATTAACCGAAAAATTAGTACATGTGTGAATACTTAGACAAACAAAGTGTCACTAGTTTGCCTCTACTTGACTAGCTCGTTGAATTAATGATGGTTATGTTTCCTAAGCATAAACATGAGTTGTCATTTGATTAACGGGATCACATCATTAGAGAATGATGTGATTGACTTGACCCATCCGTTAGCTTAGCACGATGATCGTTTAGTTTGTTGCTATTGCTTTCTCCATAACTTATACATGTTCCTACGACTATGGGATCATGCAACTCCCAAATACAGGAGGAACACTTTGTGTGCTACCAAACGTCACAACGTAACTGGGTGATTACAAAGGTGCTCTACAGGTGTCTCGGATGGTGTTTGTTGAGTTGGCATAGATCGAGATTAGGATTTGTCACTCCGATTGTCGTGTTGGGGAACATAGCAGAATTTTAAAATTTTCTACGCATCACCAAGATCAATCTATGGAGTCATCTAGCAATGAGGGAGAGAGGAGTGCATCTACATACCCTTGTAGATCGCGCGCGGAAGCGTTTGAGAGAACAGGGTTGATGGAGTCGTACTCGACGTGATTCAAATCACCGATGACCTAGTGCCGAACGGACGGCACCTCCGCGTTCAACACACGTACGGTTAGGAAGACGTCTCCTCCTTCTTGATCCAGCAAGGGGGAAGGAGATGTTGATGAAGATCCAGCAGCACGACGACGTGGTGGTGGATGCAGCAGGATCCCGACAGAGCTTCGCCAAGCGCAAGCGGGGAGGAGAGGTGTTACGGAGGGAGAGGGAGGCGCCAAGAGCAAGGGGTGCGGCTGCCCTCCCTCCCCCCTCTTTATATAGGGGCCTTGGGGGGGCGCCGGCCCTAGGGAGATGGATCTCCAAGGGGGTGGCGGCCAAGGGTGGCTTCCCCCCCAAGCCAAGTGGGGGCACCCCCACCCCTAGGGTTTCCCAACCCTAGGCGCAGGGCAGGCCCAAGGGGGGCACACCAGCCCACTAGGGGCTGGTTCCCCACCCAATTCAGCCCATGGGGCCCTCCAGGATAGGTGGCCCCACCCGGTGGACCCCCGGGACCCTTCCGGTGGTCCCTGTACAATACCGGTAACCCCCGAAACCTTCCCGATGGCCAAAACTTGACTTCCCATATATAAATATTTACCTTCGGACCATTCCAGAACTCCTCGTGACGTCCGTGATCTCATCCGGGACTCCGAACAACTTTCGGGTTACTGCATACTAATATCTCTACAACCCTAGCGTCATCGAACCTTAAGTGTGTAGACCCTACGGGTTCGGGAGACATGCAGACATGACCGAGACGCCTCTCCGGTCAATAACCAACAGAGGGATCTGGATACCCATGTTGGCTCCCACATGCTCCACGATGATCTTATCGGATGAACGACGATGTCGAGGATTCAATCACTCCGTATACAATTCCCTTTGTCAGTCGGTACATTACTTGCCCGAGACTCGATCGTCGATATCCCAATACCTCGTTCAATCTCGTTACCGGCAAGTCACTTTACTCGTGCTGTAATGCATGATCCTGTGATCAACCACTTGGTCACATTGAGCTCATTATGATGATGCATTACCGAGTGGGCCTAGAGATACCTCTCCGTCATACGGAGTGACAAATCCCAGTCTCGATTCGTGCCAACCCAATAGATACTTTCGGAGATACCTGTAATGTACCTTTATAGTCACCCAGTTACGTTGTGACGTTTGGCACACCCAAGGCACTCCTACGGTATCCGGGAGTTGCACAATCTCATGGTCTAAGGAAATGATACTTGACATTCGAAAAGCTACAGCAAACGAACTACACGATCTTTGAGCTATGCTTAGGATTGGGTCTTGTCCATCACATCATTCTCCTAATGATGTGATCCCGTTATCAATGACATCCAATGTCCATAGTCAGGAAACCATGACTATCTTTTGATCAACGAGCTAGTCAACTAGAGGCTCACTAGGGACGTGTTGTGGTCTATGTATTCACACATGTATTACGATTTCCGGATAACACAATTATAGCATGAACAATAGACAATTATCATGAACAAAGAAATATAATAATAACCATTTTATTATTGCCTCTAGGGCATATTTCCAACAGTCTCCCACTTGCACTAGAGTCAATATTCTAGTTACATTGTGATGAATCGAACACCCATGCAGTTCTGGTGTTGATCATGTTTTGCTCTAGGGAGAGGTTTAGTCAACGGATCTGCCACATTCAGGTCCGTATGTACTTTACAAATCTCTATGTCTCCATTTTGAACACTTTCACGAATGGAGTTGAAGCGACGCTTGATATGCCTGGTCTTCCTGTGAAACCTGGGCTCCTTGGCAAGGGCAATAGCTCCAGTGTTGTCACAGAAGAGAGTCATCGGGCCCGACGCATTGGGTATGACTCCTAGGTCGGTAATGAACTCCTTCACCCAGACTGCTTCTTGTGCTGCCTCCGAGGCTGCCATGTACTCCGCTTCACATGTAGATCCCGCCACAACGCTTTGCTTGCAACTGCACCAGCTTACTGCCCCACCATTCAAAATATACACGTATCCGGTTTGTGACTTAGAGTCATCCAGATCTGTGTCGAAGCTAGCATCGACGTAACCCTTTACGACGAGCTCTTCGTCACCTCCATACACGAGAAACATGTCCTTAGTCCTTTTCAGGTACTTCAGGATATTCTTGACCGCTGTCCAGTGTTCCATGCCGGGATTACTTTGGTACCTTCCTACCAAACTTACGGCAAGGTTTACATCAGGTCTGGTACACAGCATAGCATACATGATAGACCCTATGGCCGAGGCATAGGGGACGACACTCATCTTTTCTCTATCTTCTGCCGTGGTCGGGCATTGAGCCGTGCTCAATCTCGTACCTTGCAATACAGGCAAGAACCCCTTCTTTGACTGATCCATTTTGAACTTCTTCAATATCTTGTCAAGGTACGTACTCTGTGAAAGACCAATGAGGCGTCTCGATCTATCTCTATAGATCTTGATGCCTAATATATAAGCAGCTTCTCCAAGGTCCTTCATTGAAAAACACTTGTTCAAGTAGGCCTTTATGCTTTCCAAGAATTCTATATCATTTCCCATCAACAGTATGTCATCCACATACAATATGAGAAATGCTACAGAGCTCCCACTCACTTTCTTGTAAATGCAGGCTTCTCCATAAGTCTGCGTAAACCCAAACGCTTTGATCATCTCATCAAAACGAATGTTCCAACTCCGAGATGCTTGCACCAGCCCATAAATCGAGCGTTGGAGCTTGCACACCTTGTCAGCATTCTTAGGATCGACAAAACCTTCCGGCTGCATCATATACAATTCTTCCTTAAGGAAACCATTAAGGAATGCCGTTTTGACGTCCATTTGCCATATCTCATAATCATAGAATGCGGCAATTGCTAACATGATTCGGACGGACTTCAGCTTCGCTACGGGTGAGAAAGTCTCATCGTAGTCAACCCCTTGAACTTGTCGATAACCCTTAGCGACAAGCCGAGCTTTATAGATGGTCACATTACCATCCGCGTCTGTCTTCTTCTTAAAGATCCATTTATTTTCTATGGCTCGCCGATCAACGGGCAAGTCAGTCAAAGTCCATACTTCGTTTTCATACATGGATCCTATCTCGGATTTCATGGCTTCCAGCCATTTGTCGGAATCCGGGCCCGCCATCGCTTCTTCATAGTTCGAAGGTTCACCGTTGTCTAACAACATGATTTCCAAGACAGGGTTGCCGTACCACTCTGGTGCGGAACGTGTCCTCGTGGACCTACGAAGTTCAGTAGTAACTTGATCTGAAGTTTCATGATCATCATCATTAACTTCCTCTCTAGTCGGTGCAGGCACCTCAGGAACATTTTCTTGAGCTGCGCCACTTACCGGTTCAAGAGGTAATACTTCATCAAGTTCTACTTTCCTCCCACTTATTTCTTTCGAGAGAAACTCTTTCTCTAGAAAGGACCCATTCTTGGCAACAAAGATCTTGCCTTCGGATCTGAGGTAGAAGGTATACCCAACAGTTTCTTTAGGGTATCCTATGAAGACGCATTTTTCCGACTTGGGTTCGAGCTTTTCAGGTTGAAGTTTCTTGACATAAGCATCGCATCCCCAAACTTTTAGAAACGACAGCTTAGGTTTCTTCCCAAACCATAATTCATACGGTGTCGTCTCAACGGATTTCGACGGAGCCCTATTTAAAGTGAATGCGGCAGTCTCTAAAGCATAGCCCCAAAATGACAGCGGTAAATCGGTAAGAGACATCATAGATCGCACCATATCCAATAGAGTGCGATTACGACGTTCGGACACACCATTACGCTGAGGTGTTCCAGGCGGCGTGAGTTGTGAAACTATTCCACATTTTCTTAAGTGTGTGCCAAATTCGTGACTCAAGTATTCTCCCCCACGATCTGATCGCAAGAACTTGATTTTCTTGTCACGTTGATTCTCAACCTCACTCTGAAATTCCTTGAACTTTTCAAAGGTCTCAGACTTGTGTTTCATTAAGTAGACATACCCATATCTACTCAAGTCATCAGTGAGGGTGAGAACATAACGATAGCCACCGCGAGCCTCAACACTCATTGGACCGCACACATCAGTATGTATGATTTCCAATAAGTTGGTTGCTCGCTCCATTGTTCCTGAGAACGGAGTCTTGGTCATTTTACCCATGAGGCATGGTTCGCACGTGTCAAATGATTCGTAATCAAGAGACTCTAAAAGTCCATCTGCATGGAGCTTCTTCATGCGTTTGACACCTATGTGACCAAGGCGGCAGTGCCACAAGTATGTGGGACTATCATTATCAACCTTACATCTTTTGGTATTCACACTATGAATATGTGTAGCATTACGCTCGAGATTCATTAAGAATAAACCATTCACCATCGGAGCATGACCATAAAACATATCTCTCATATAAATAGAACAACCATTATTCTCGGATTTAAATGAGTAGCCATCTCGAATTAAACGAGATCCTGATACAATGTTCATGCTCAAAGCTGGCACTAAATAACAATTATTGAGGTTTAAAACTAATCCCGTAGGTAAATGTAGAGGAGCGTGCCGACGGCGATCACATCGACCTTGGAACCATTCCCGACGCGCATCGTCACCTCGTCCTTCGCCAGTCTCCGCTTATTCCGCAGCTCCTGCTTTGAGTTACAAATGTGAGCAACCGCACCGGTATCAAATACCCAGGAGCTACTACGAGTACTGGTAAGGTACACATCAATTACATGTATATCACATATACCTTTAGTGTTGCCGGCCTTCTTGTCCGCTAAGTATTTGGGGCAGTTCCGCTTCCAGTGACCACTTCCCTTGCAATAAAAACACTCAGTCTCGGGCTTGGGTCCATTCTTTGGCTTCTTCCCGGCAGCTTGCTTACCGGGCGCGGCAACTCCCTTGCCGTCCTTCTTGAAGTTCTTCTTACCCTTGCCTTTCTTGAACTTAGTGGTTTTATTCACCATCAACACTTGATGTTCCTTTTTGATTTCCACCTCTGCTGATTTCAGCATTGAATACACCTCAGGAATGGTCTTTTCCATCCCCTGCATATTGAAGTTCATCACAAAGCTCTTGTAGCTCGGTGGAAGCGACTGAAGGATTCTGTCAATGACCGCGTCATCCGGGAGATTAACTCCCAGCTGAGTCAAGCGGTTATGCAACCCAGACATTCTGAGTATGTGCTCACTGACAGAACTATTTTCCTCCATCTTACAGCTGAAGAACTTGTCGGAGACTTCATATCTCTCGACCCGGGCATGAGCTTGAAAAACCATTTTCAGCTCTTCGAACATCTCATATGCTCCGTGTCTCTCAAAACGCTTTTGGAGCCCCGGTTCTAAGCTGTAAAGCATGCCGCACTGAACGAGGGAGTAATCATCAGCACGTGACTGCCAAGCGTTCATAACGTCTTGGTTCTGTGGGACAGGTGCGTCACCTAGCGGTGCTTCTAGGACATAATCTTTCTTGGCAGCTATGAGGATGATCCTCAGGTTCCGGACCCAGTCCGTATAGTTGCTGCCATCGTCTTTCAGCTTGGTTTTCTCTAGGAACGCGTTGAAGTTGAGGACAACGTGGGCCATTTGATCTACAAGACATATTGTAAAGATTTTAGACTAAGTTCATGATAATTAAGTTCATCTAATCAAATTACTCAATGAACTCCCACTCAGATAGACATCCCTCCAGTCATCTAAGTGAAACATGATCCGAGTTAACTAGGCCGTGTCCGATCATCACGTGAGACGGACTAGCCAACATCGGTGAACATCTTCATGTTGATCGTATCTTCTATACGACTCATGCTCGACCTTTCGGTCTTCCGTGTTCCGAGGCCATGTCTGTACAAGCTAGGCTCGTCAAGTCAACCTAAGTGTATTGCGTGTGTAAATCTGGCTTACACCCATTGTATTCGAATGTTAGAATCTATCACACCCGATCATCACGTGGTGCTTCGAAACAACGAACCTTCGCAACGGTGCACAGTTAGGGGGAACACTTTCTTGAAATTATTGCGAGGGATCATCTTATTTAAGCTACCGTCGTTTTAAGAAAATAAGATGTAAAACATGATAAACATCACATGCAATCAAATACTGACATGTTATGGCCAATATCATTTGCTCCTTTTGATCTCCATCTTTGGGGCTCCATGATCATCGTTGTCACCGGCATGACACCATGATCTCCATCATCGTGTCTTCTTGAAGTTGTCTCGTCATCCATTACTTCTACTACTATGGCTAACACTTTAGCAATAAAGTAAAGTAATTACATGACATTTATGTTGACACGCAGGTCATAAATAAATAAAGACAACTCCTATGGCTCCTGTCGGTTGTCATACTCATCGACATGCAAGTCGCGATTCCTATTACAAGAACATGATCATCTCATACATCACATATATCATTCATCACATCCTTTGGCCATATCACATCACAAAACACTTGCTGCAAAAACAAGTTATACGTCCTCTAATTGTTGTTGCAAGTTTTTACGTGGATGCTATAGGTTTCTAGCAAGAACGTTTATTGCCTACGCCAAAACCACAACGTGAATTGCCAATTTCTATATACCCTTCATAAGGACCCTGTTCATCGAATCCAATCCGACTAAAGTGGGAGAGACAGACACCCGTCAGCCACCTTATGCAACTAGTGCATGTTAGTCGGTGGAACCAGTCTCACGTAAGCGTACGTGTAAGGTCGGTCCGGGCCACTGCATCCCACGATGCCGCCGAATCAAGATAAGACTAGTAACAGCAAGCAAATTGACAATATCGACGCCCACAACTGCTTTGTGTTCTACTCGTGCATAGTAACTACGCATAGACCTAGCTCATGATGCCACTGTTGGGGAACGTAGCAGAATTTTAAAATTTTCTACGCATCACCAAGATCAATCTATGGAGTCATCTAGCAACGAGGGAGAGAGGAGTGCATCTACATACCCTTGTAGATCGTGCGCGGAAGTGTTCAAGAGAACGGGGTTGATGGAGTCATACTCGACGTGATTCAAATCACCGATGACCTAGTGCCGAACGGACGACACCTCCGCGTTCAGCACACGTACGGTTAGGAAGACATCTCCTCCTTCTTGATCCAGCAAGGGGGAAGGAGAGGTTGATGAAGATCCAGCAGCACGACGGCGTGGTGGTGGATGCAGCAGGATCCCGGCAGGGCTTCGCCAAGCGCAAGTGGGGAGGAGAGGTGTTACGGAGGGAGAGGGAGGCGCCAAGAGCAAGGGGTGCGGCTGCCCTCCCTCCCCCCTCTTTATATAGGGGCCTTGGGGGCGGCTGTTGGAAATATGCCCTAGAGGCAATAATAAATTGATTATTATTATATTTCCTTGTTCATGATAATTGTTTATTATCCATGCTAGAATTGTATTGATAGGAAACTCAGATACATGTGTGGATACATAGACAAACACCATGTCCCTAGTAAGCCTCTAGTTGACTAGCTCGTTGATCAATAGATGGTTACGGTTTCCTGACCATGGACATTGGATGTTGTTGATAACGGGATCACATCATTAGGAGAATGATGTGATGGACAAGACCCAATCCTAAGCCTAGCACAAAGATCGTGTAGTTCGTATGGTAAAGCTTTTCTAATGTCAAGTATCATTTCCTTAGAGCATGAGATTGTGCAACTCCCGGATACCGTAGGAATACTTTGGGTGTGCCAAACGTCACAACGTAACTGGGTGACTATAAAGGTGCACTACGGGTATCTTCGAAAGTGTCTGTTGGGTTGGCACGAATCGAGACTGGGATTTGTCACTCCGTGTGACGGAGAGGTATCTCTGGGCCCACTCGGTAGGACATCATCATAATGTGCACAATGTGATCAAGGAGTTGATCACGGGATGATGTGTTACGGAACGAGTAAAGAGACTTGCCGGTAACGAGATTGAACAAGGTATCGGGATACCGACGATCGAATCTTGGGCAAGTACAATACCGCTAGACAAAGGGAATTGAATACGGGATTGATCGAATCCTCGACATCGTGGTTCATCCGATGAGATCATCGAGGAACATGTGGGAACCAACATGGGTATCCAGATCCCGCTGTTTGTTATTGACCGAAGAACGTCTCGGTCATGTCTGCATGGTTCCCGAACCCGTAGGGTCTACACACTTAAGGTTCGGTGACACTAGGGTTATAAAGATATTAGTATGCGGTAACCCGAAAGTTGTTCGGAGTCCCGGATGAGATCCCGGACGTCATGAGGATTTCCGGAATGGTTCGGAGGTAAAGATTTCTATATGGGAAGTCTTGTTTTGGTCGCCGGAAAAGTTTCGCGCATTATCGGTATTGTACCGGGAGTGCCGAAAGGGGTCCGGGGGTCCACCAAGGGGGTCCACCTGCCCCAGGGGGCCACATGGGCTGTAGGGGTGTGCGCCTTGGCCTATATGGGCCAAGGGCACCAGCCCAAAGAGGCCCATGCGCCAAGAGATAAGGGAAAGGAAGAGTCCTAAAAGGGGAAGGCACCTCCTAGGTGCCTTGGGGAGGATGGACTCCTCCCTGGCCGCACCCTTCCTTGGAGGAAGGGCCAAGGCTGCGCCCCCCTCTCCCTTGGCCCTATATATAGTGGGGGGAAGGGAGGGCAGCAACACCTAAGCCCTGGCGCCTCCCTCTCCCTCCCATGACACATCTCCCTCCTCCCGCAGCGCTTGGCGAAGCCCTGTTGGAATCCCGCTACTTCCATCACCACGCCATCGTGCTGCTGGATCTCCATCAACCTCTCCTCCCCCCCTTGCTGGATCAAGAAGGAGGAGACGTCGCTGCTCCGTACATGTGTTGAACACGGAGGTGCCGTCCATTCGGCGCTAGGATCATCGGTGATTTGGATCACGACGAGTACGACTCCATTAACCCCGTTCTCTTGAATGCTTCCGCGCGCGATCTACAAGGGTATGTAGATACACTCCTCCCTCGTTGCTAGATGACTCCATAGATTGATCTTGGTGACACGTAGGAAAATTTTGAATTATTGCTACGTTCCCCAACAGTGGCATCATGAGCTAGGTCTATGCGTAGTTTCTATGCATGAGTAGAACACAAAGTAGTTGTGGGCGTTGATTTTGTTCAATATGCTTACCGTTACTAGTCCAATCTTGATTTGGCAGTATTGTGGGATGAAGCGGCCCGGACCGACCTTACACGTACTCTTACGTGAGACAGGTTCCACCGACTGACATGCACTAGTTGCATAAGGTGGCTAGCGGGTGCCAGTCTCTCCCACTTTAGTCGGATCGGATTCGATGAAAAGGGTCTTTATGAAGGGTAAATAGCAATTGGCATATCACGTTGTGGTTTTGCGTAGGTAAGAAACGTTCTTGCTAGAAACCCATAGCAGCCACGTAAAACATGCAAACAACAATTAGAGGACATCTAACTTGTTTTTGCAGGGTATGCTATGTGATGTGATATGGCCAAAGGATGTGATGAATGATATATGTGATGTATGAGATGATCATGTTCTTGTAATAGGAATCACGACTTGCATGTCGATGAGTATGACAACCGGCAGGAGCCATAGGAGTTGTCTTAATTTATTTATGACCTGCGTGTCAACATAAACGTCATGTAATTACTCTACTTTATTGCTAACCGTTAGCTGTAGTAGTAGAAGTAATAGTTGACGAGACAACTTCATGAAGACACGATGATGGAGATCATGATGATGGAGATCATGGTGTCATGCCGGTGACGATGATGATCATGGAGCCCCGAAGATGGAGATCAAAAGGAGCAATATGATATTGGCCATATCATGTCACTATTTGATTGCATGTGATGTTTATCATGTTTATACATCTTATTTGCTTAGAACGACGGTATTAAATAAGATGATCCCTCATAATAATTTCAAGAAAGTGTTCCCCCTAACTGTGCACCGTTGCGACAGTTCGTTGTTTCGAAGCACCACGTGATGATCGGGTGTGATAGATTCTAACGTTCACATACAACGTGTGTAAGACAGATTTACACACGCGAAACACTTAGGTTGACTTGACGAGCCTAGCATGTACAGACATGGCCTCGTAACACAAGAGACCGAAAGGTCGAGCATGAGTCATATGGTAGATACGATCAACATGAAGATGTTCACCGATGATGACTAGTCCGTCTCACGTGATGATCGGACACGGCCTAGTTGACTCGGATCATGTAATCACTTAGATGACTAGAGGGGTGTCTATCTGAGTGAGAGTTCATAAGATGAACTGAATTATCCTGAACATAGTTAAAAGGTCTTCGCAAATTATGTTGTGGCTCGCGCTTTAGTTCTACTATTTAGATATGTTCCTAGAGAAAATTTAGTTGAAAGTTGATAGTAGCAATTATGCGGACTAGGTCAATAAACTGAGGATTGTCCTCACTGCTTCATAGAAGGCTTATGTCCTTAATGCACCGCTCAGTGTGCTGAGCCTCGAATGTCGTCTGTGGATGTTGCGAACATCTGACATACACATTTTGATAACTATGTGATAGTTCAGTTAAACGGTTTAGAGTTGAGGTACCGAAGACGTTTTGAAACGTCGCAAAACATATGAGATGTTTCGAGGGCTGAAATTGGGATTTCAGGCTCGTGCCCACGTCAAGAGGTATAAGACCTTCGACGATTTTCTTAGCCTACAAACTAAGGAGAAAAGCTCAATTGTTGAGCTTGTGCTCAGATTGTCTGAGTACAACAATCATTTGAATCGAGTGGGAGTTGATCTTCCAGATAAGAAAGTGATGTTTCTCCGAAGTCATTACCACCAAGCTGCTAGAGCTTCGTGATGAACTATAATATATCAGGGACATATATGATGATCCTTGAGATATTCGCGATGTTTGACACCACAAAAGTAGAAATCAAGAACGAGCATCAATTGTTGATGGTTGGTGAAACCACTAGTTTCAAGAAGGGCAAGGGCACGAAGGGATACTTCATGAAACGGCAATTCAGCTGCTGCTCTAGTGAAGAAACCCAAGGTTGAACCCAAACCCGAGACTAAGTGCTTCTGTAATAAGGGGAACAACCACTGGAGCAGAATTACCGTAGATACTTGGTAGATAAGAAGGCTGGCAAGGTCGATAGAAGTATATTGAATATACATTGTCTTGATGTGTACTTTACTAGTACTCCTAGTAGCACCAGGGTATTAGATACCGGTTCGGTTGCTAAGTGTTAGTAACTCGAAATAAAAGCTACGGAATAAACGGAGACTAGCTAAAGGTGAGCTGACGATATGTGTTGGAAGTGTTTCCAATGTTGATATGATCAAGCATCGCACGCTCCCTCTACCATCGAGATTGGTGTTTGCATTGAGCATAGACATGATTGGATTATGTCTATCGCAATACGGTTATTCATTTAAGGAGAATAATGGTTACTCTGTTTATTTGAATAATACCTTCAATGGTCTTGCACCCAAAATGAATGGTTTATTGAATCTCGATCGTAGTGATACACATGTTCATGCCAAAAGATATAAGATAGTAATGATAGTACCACCTACTTGTGGCACTGCCACTTAAGTCATATCGGTATAAAACGCATGAAGAAGCTCCATGTTGATGGATCTTTGGACTCACTCATTTTTGAAAGGATTGAGACATGCGAACCATGTTTGTTGGTAGATATGCATGAAGAAACTCTATACAGATGGATCGTTTGGACTCACTTGATTTTGAATCACTTGAGACATGCAAATCATACCACATGGGCAAGATGACTGAAAGCCTCGTTTTCAGTAAAATGGAACTAGAAAGCAACTTGTTGGAAGTAATACATTTTGATGTGTGCAGTCCAATGAGTGCTGAGGCATGTAGTGGATATCGTTATGTTCTTACTTCACAGATGATTTGAGTAGATGTTGAGTATATTTACTTGATGAATCACGAGTCTGAATTATTGAAAGGTTCAAGTAATTTCAGGGTGAAGTTGAAAGATCGTCGTGACAAGAGGATAAAATATCTATGATATGATCATAGAGATGAATATCTGAATTACGAGTTTGGCATAGAATTAAGACATTGTGGAAATTGTTTCACAACTAATACAGCCTGGAACACCATAGTGTGATGGTGTGTCCGAACATCATAACTGCACCCTATTGGATATGATGCATACCATGATGTCTCTTATCGAATTACCACGATAGTTTATGGGTTAGGCATTAGAGACAACCACATTCACTTTAAATAGGGCACCACGTAATTCCGATGAGATGACACCATATGAACTATGGTTTAGAGAAACCTAAGTTGTCATTTCTTAAAAGTTTGGGGCTGCGACGCTTATGTGAAAAAGTTTCAGGCTGATAAGCTCGAACCCAAAGCGGATAAATGCATCTTCATAGGACACCCAAAACAGTTGGGTATACCTCCTGTCTCAGATCCGAAAGCAATAAGGGATTGTTTCTAGAATCGGGTCCTTTCTCGAGGAAAAGTTTCTCTCGAAAGAATTGAGTGGGAGGATGGTGGAGACTTGATGAGGTTATTGAACCGTCTCTTCAACTTGTGTGTGGCAGGGCACAGGAAGTTGTTCCTGTGGCACCTACATCAGTTGAAGTGGAAGCTTATTATAGTGATCATGAAACTTCAGATCAAGTCACTACCAAACCTCGTGGGATGACAAGGATGCGTACTACTTCAGAGTGGTACGTAATCCTGTCTTGGAAGTCATGTTGCTAGACAACAATGAACCTATGAGCTATGGAGAAGCGATGGTGGGCCCGGATTCCGATAAATGGCTCGAGGCCATAAAATCCGAGAGAGGATCCATGTATGAAAACAAAGTGTAGACTTTGGCAGAACAGCTCGATGGTCGTAAGGCTGTTGAGTACAGATGGATTTTAAAAGGAAGACGGACAATGATGGTAAATGTCACCATTAAGAAAGCTCGACTTGTCGTTAAAATGTTTTCCGACAAGTTCAAGGAGTTGACTACGATGAGACTTTCTCACTCGTAGCGATGCTAAGAGTCTGTTGGAATTATATTAGCGATTACTGCATTATTTATGAAATCTTGCAGATAGGATGTCAAAACATTGTTTCCTCGACGATTTTCTTGAGGAAAGGTTGTATGTGATACAACCGGAAGGTTTTGTCAATCCTGAAAGATGCTAATAAGTATGCAAAGCTCCAGCAATCCTTCTAAGGACTGGAGTAAGCATCTCGGAGTTGGAATGTATGCTTTGATGAGATGATCAAAGATTTTGGGTGTATACAAAGTTTATGAGAAACTTGTATTTCCAAAGAAGTGAGTGGGAGCACTATAGAATTTCTGATGAATATATGTTGTTGACATATTGTTGATCAGAAATGACGTAGAATTTCTGGAAAGCATATAGGGTTATTTGGAAAGTGTTTTTCAATGGAAAGCCTGGATTAAGCTACTTGAACATTGAGCATCAAGATCTATAAGGATAGATCAAAACGCTTAATGGTACTTTCAAATGAGCACATACCTTGACATGATCTTGAAGGTGTTCAAGATGGATCAGCCAAAGAAGGAGTTCTTGCCTGAGTTGTAAGGTATGAAGTTAAGACTTAAAGCTTGACCACGGCAGAAGAAAGAGGAAGGACGAAGGTCGTCCCCTATGCTTTTGTCATAGGCTCTATACGGTATGCCATGCTAAGTACCGCACCTGATGTGTGCCTTGCCACATGTCTGGCAAGAGGGTACAAAGGTGATCCAGGAGTGGATCACTAGATAGCGGTCAAAAATTGTCCTTGGAGTAATAAGGACATGTTTCTCGATTATGGAGGTGATAAAGAGTTCGGCGTAAAGGGTTACATCGATGCAAGCTTTAACACCTATCTGAATGACTCTGAGTAGTAAACTGGATTCGTATAGTAGAACAGTTATTTGGAATAGCTCCAAATGTAGCGTAGTAGTTGCATCTACAAGATGACATAAGAGATTTGTGAAGTACATACAGATCTGAATGTTGCAGACCCGTTGACTAAAACCTCTCTCACAAGCAAAACATGATCAAAACCAGAACTCATTGAGTCTTAATCACATGATGATGTGAACTAGTTTAGTGACACTAGTAAACTCTCTGGATGTTGGTCACATGGCGATGTGACCTGTGAGTGTTAATCACATGACGATGTGAACTAGATTATTGACTCTAGTGCAAGTGGGAGACTGTTGGAAATATGCCCTAGAGGCAATAATAAATTGATTATTATTATATTTCCTTATTCATGATAATCGTTTATTATCCATGCTAGAATTGTATTGATAGGAAACTCAGATACATGTGTGGATACATAGACAAACACCATGTCCCTAGTAAGCGTCTAGTTGACTAGCTCGTTGATCAATAGATGGTTACGGTTTCCTGACCATGGACATTGGATGTCGTTGATAACGGGATCACATCATTAGGAGAATGATGTGATGGACAAGACCCAATCCTAAGCCTAGCACAAAGATCGTGTAGTTCATATGGTAAAGCTTTTCTAATGTCAAGTATCATTTCCTTAGACCATGAGATTGTGCAACTCCCGGATACCGTAGGAATACTTTGGGTGTGCCAAACGTCACAACGTAACTGGGTGACTATAAAGGTGCACTATGGGTATCTCTGAAAGTGTCTGTTGGGTTGGCACGAATCGAGACTGGGATTTGTCACTCCGTGTGACGGAGAGGTATCTCTGGGCCCACTCGGTAGGACATCATCATAATGTGCACAATGTGATCAAGGAGTTGATCACGGGATGATGTGTTACGGAACGAGTAAAAAGACTTGCCGGTAACAAGATTGAACAAGGTATCGGGATACCGACGATCGAATCTCGGGCAAGTACAATACCGCTAGACAAAGGGAATTGAATACGGGATTGATTGAATCCTCGACATCGTGGTTCATCCGATGAGATCATCGAGGAACATGTGGGAACCAACATGGGTATCCAGATCCCGCTGTTTGTTATTGACCGGAGAACGTCTCGGTCATGTCTGCATGGTTCCCGAACCCATAGGGTCTACACACTTAAGGTTCGGTGACGCTAGGGTTATAGAGATATTAGTATGCGGTAACCCGAAAGTTGTTCAGAGTCCCGGATGAGATCCCTGACGTCACGAGGAGTTCCAGAATGGTCCGGAGGTAAAGATTTATATATGGGAAGTCTTGTTTTGGTCGCCGGAAAAGTTTCGTGCATTATCGGTATTGTACCGGGAGTGTCGAAAGGGGTCCGGGGGTCCACCAAGGGGGTCCACCTGCCCCGGGGGGCCACATGGGCTGTAGGGGTGTGCGCCTTGGCCTATATGGTCCAAGGGAACCAGCCCCAAGAGGCCCATGCACCAAGAGATAAGGGAAAGGAAGAGTCCTAAAAGGGGAAGGCACCTCCTAGGTGCCTTGGGGAGGATGGACTCCTCCCTGGCCGCACCCTTCCTTGGAGGAAGGGCCAAGGCTGCGCCCCCCCTCTCCCTTGGCCCTATATATAGTGGGGAGAAGGGAGGGCAGCAACACCTAAGCCCTGGCGCCTCCCTCTCCCTCCCATGACACATCTCCCTCCTCCCGCAGCGCTTGGCGAAGCTCTGTTGGAATCCCGCTACTTCCACCACCACGCCGTCGTGCTGCTGGATATCCATCAACCTCTCCTCCCCCCCTTGCTGGATTAAGAAGGAGGAGACGTCGCTGCTCCGTACGTGTGTTGAACGCGGAGGTGCCGTCCGTTTGGCGCTAGGATCATTGGTGATTTGGATCACGACGAGTACGACTCCATCAACCCCGTTCTCTTGAACGCTTCCGCGCGTGATCTACAAGGATATGTAGATACACTCCTCCCTCGTTGCTAGATGACTCCATAGATTGATCTTGGTGACACGTAGGAAATTTTTGAATTATTGCTACGTTCCCCAACAGCGGCCACCCAATTCATCCCATGGGCCCCTCCGGGATAGGTGGCCCCACCCGGTGGACCCCCGGGACCCTTCCGGTGGTCCCGGTACAATACCGGTAACCCCCGAACCTTCCTGATGGCCAAAACTTGACTTCCCATATATAAATCTTTACCTCTGGACCATTCCGGAACTCCTCGTGACGTCCGTGATCTCATCCAGGACTCCGAACAACTTTTGGGTTACTGCATACTAATATCTCTACAACCCTAGCGTCACTGAACCTTAACTGTGTAGACCCTACGGGTTCGGGAGACATGCAGACATGGCCGAGACGCCTCTCCGGTCAATAACCAACAGCGGGATCTGGATACCCATGTTGGCTCCCACATGCTCCACGATGATCTCATCGGATGAACCACGATGTCGAGGATTCAATCAATCCGTATACAATTCCCTTTGTCTATCGGTACATTACTTGCCCGAGACTCGATCGTCGGTATCCCAATACCTCATTCAATCTCGTTACTAGCAAGTCACTTTACTCGTGCCGTAATGCATGATCCCGTGATCAACCACTTGGTCACATTGAGATCATTATGATGATGCATTACCGAGTGGGCCCAGAGATACCTCTCCGTCATACGGAGTGACAAATCCCAGTCTCGATTCGTGCCAACCCAACAGATACTTTCGGAGATACCTGTAATGTACCTTTATAGTCACCCAGTTATGTTGTGCCGTTTGGCACACCCAAGGCACTCCTACGGTATCCGGGAGTTTCACAATCTCATGGTCTAAGGAAATGATACTTGACATTCGAAAAAGCTACAGCAAACGAACTACACGATCTTTGAGCTATGCTTAGGATTGGGTCTTGTCCATCACATCATTCTCCTAATGATGTGATCCCGTTATCAATGACATCCAATGTCCATAGTCAGGAAACCATGACTATCTTTTGATCAACGAGCTAGTCAACTAGAGGCTCACTAGGGACCTGTTGTGGTCTATGTATTCACACATGTATTACGATTTCCGGATAACACAATTATAGCATGAACAATAGACAATTATCATGAACAAAGAAATATAATAATAACCATTTTATTATTGCCTCTAGGGCATATTTCCAACAGTCTCCCACTTGCACTAGAGTCAATATTCTAGTTACATTGTGATGAATCGAACACCCATGCAGTTCTGGTGTTGATCATGTTTTGCTCTAGGGAGAGGTTTAGTCAACGGATCTGCCACATTCAGGTCCATATGTACTTTACAAATCTCTATGTCTCCATTTTGAACACTTCCACGAATGGAGTTGAAGCGACGCTTGATATGCCTGGTCTTCCTGTGAAACCTGGGCTCCTTGGCAAGGGCAATAGATCCAGTGTTGTCATAGAAGAGAGTCATCTAGCCCGACGCATTGGGTATGACTCCTAGGTCGGTAATGAACTCCTTCACCCAGACTGGTTCTTGTGCTGCCTCCGAGGCTGCCATGTACTCCTCTTCACATGTAGATCCCGCCACAACGCTTTGCTTGCAACTGCACCAGCTTACTGCCCCACCATTCAAAATATACATGTATCCGGTTTGTGACTTAGAGTCATCCAGATCTGTGTCAAAGCTAGCATCGACGTAACCCTTTACGACGAGCTCTTCGTCACCTCCATACACGAGAAACATGTCCTTAGTCCTTTTCAGGTGCTTCAGGATATTCTTGACCGCTGTCCAGTGTTCCATGCCGGGATTACTTTGGTACCTTCCTACCAAACTTACGGCAAGGTTTACATCACGTCTGGTACACAGCATAGCATAGATGATAGACCCTATGGCCGAGGGATAGGGGACGACACTCATCTTTTCTCTATCTTCTGCCGTGCTTGAGCATTGAGCCGTGCATTATCATGAACTTAGTCTATAATCTTTACAATATGTCTTGTAGATCAAATGGCCCACGTTGTCCTCAACTTCAACGCGTTCCTAGAGAAAACCAAGCTGAAAGATGATGGCAGCAACTATACGGACTGGGTCCGGAACCTGAGGATCATCCTCATAGCTGCCAAGAGAGATTATGTCCTAGAAGCACCGCTAGGTGACGCACCTGTCCACAGAACCAAGACGTTATGAACGCTTGGCAGTCACGTGCTAATGATTACTCCCTCGTTCTGTGCGGCATGCTTTACAGCTTAGAACCGGGGCTCCAAAAGCATTTTGAGAGACACGGAGCATATGAGATGTTCGAAGAGCTGAAAATGGTTTTTCAAGCTCATGCCCGGGTCGAGAGATATGAAGTCTCGAACAAGTTCTTCAGCTATAAGATGGAGGAAAATAGTTCTGTCAGTGAGCACATACTCAGAATGTCTGGGTTGCATAACCGCTTGACTCAGCTGGGAGTTAATCTCCCGGATGACGCGGTCATTGACAGAATCCTTCAGTCGCTTCCACCGAGCTATAAGAGCTTTGTGATGAACTTAAATATGCAGGGGATGGAAAAGACCATTCCTGAGGTGTATTCAATGCTGAAATCAGCAGAGGTGGAAATCAAAAAGGAACATCAAGTGTTGATGGTGAATAAAACCACTAAGTTCAAGAAAGGCAAGGGTAAGAAGAACTTCAAGAAGGACGGCAAGGGAGTTGCCGCGCCCGGTAAGCAAGCTGCCGGGAAGAAGCCAAAGAATGGACCCAAGCCCGATACTGAATGTTTTTATTGCAAGGGAAGTGGTCACTGGAAGTGGAACTGCCCCAAATACTTAGCGGACAAGAAGGCTGGCAACACTAAAGGTATATGTGATATACATGTAATTGATGTGTACCTTACCATTACTCGTAGTAGCTCCTGGGTATTTGATACTGGTGCGGTTGCTCACATTTGTAACTCAAAGCGGGAGCTGCGGAATAAGCGGAGACTGGCGAAGGACGAGGTGACGATGCGCGCCGGGAATGGTTCCAAGGTCGATGTGATCACCGTCGGCACGCTGCCTCTACATTTACCTACGGGATTAGTTTTAAACCTCAATAATTGTTATTTAGTGCCAGCTTTGAGCATGAACAATAGACAATTATCATGAACAAAGAAATATAATAATAACCATTTTATTATTGCCTCTAGGGCATATTTCCAACATGTTGGAGAGGTATCTTTGGGCCTTCTCGGTAAAAGACATCACTATAAGCCTTGCAAGCAATGTGACTAATGAGTTAGTTGCGGGATAATGCATTACAGAACGAGTAAAGAGACTTGACGGTAACGAGATTGAACTAAGTATTGAGATACCGACGATCGAATCTCGGGCAAGTAACATACCAATGAAAAAGGGAACAACGTATATCGTTATGCGGTTTGACCAATAAAGATCTTCGTAGAATATGTAGGAACCAATATGAGCATCTAGGTTCCGCTATTGGTTATTGATCGGAGACGTGTCTCGGTCATGTCTACATAGTTCTCGAACCCATAGGGTCCGCACGCTTAACGTTCGATGGCGATCGATATTATGAGTTTATGTGTTTTGATGTACCGAAGGTAGTTCCAAATCCCAGATATGATCATGGACATAACGAGGAGTCTCGAAATGGTCGAGACATAAAGATTGATATATTGGACGACTATATTTGTGTTGGGGAACGTAGTAATTTCACAAAAACTCCTACGCACACGCAAGATCATGGTGATGCACAGCAACAGAGGGGAGAGTGTGATCTACGTACCCTCGTAGACCGACAGCGGAAGCGTTATGACAATGTGGTTGATGTAGTCGTACGTCTTCATGGCCCGACCGATCAAGCACCAAAACTACGGCACCTCCGAGTTTTAGCACACGTTCAGCTCGATGA
The DNA here is from genome assembly GCF_018294505.1 of Triticum aestivum. Taxonomy (NCBI): domain Eukaryota; kingdom Viridiplantae; phylum Streptophyta; class Magnoliopsida; order Poales; family Poaceae; genus Triticum; species Triticum aestivum. The sequence goes on from NC_057794.1 coordinate 464,789,545, forward strand.
CGATCCCCGGACTCCGATCCAGCAAAGTGTCGGGGAAGAGTTCCGTCAGCACGACGGCGTGGTGATGATCTTGATGTTCTACCGTCGCAGGGCTTCCCCTAAGCACCGCTACAATATTATCGAGGAGTATGGTGGAAGGGGGCACCGCACACGGCTAAGAAAACGATCACGTGGATCAACTTGTGTGTCTAAGGGTGCCCCCTGCCCCTGTATATAAAGGAGCAAGGGGAGGAGGCCGGCCGGCCCTAGGGCGCGCCAAGGAGGAGGAGTCCTCCTCCTAGTAGGAGTAGGACTCCCCTCTTTCCTACTCCTACTAGGAGGGGGAAAGGAAGGGGGAGAGGGAGAAGGAAAGGGGGGCGCCGCTCCCCCTCTCCTAGTCCAATTCGGACCAGAGGGGGAGAGGACGCACGGCCCACCCTGGCCGCCCCTCTCTCTCTCCACAAGGGCCCATAAGGCCCATTACTTCTCCCGGGGGTTCTGGTAAACCTCCGGCACTCCGGTTTTCTCCGAAATCACCCGGAACACTTCCGGTGTCCGAATATAGCCGTCCAATATATCAATCTTTATGTCTCGACCATTTCGAGACTCCTCGTCATGTTCGTGATCACATCCGGGACTCCGAACTAACTTCGGTACATCAAAACTCATAAACTCGTAATATAACTATCATCGAAACCTTAAGCGTGCGGACCCTACGGGTTCGAGAACAATGTAGACATGACCGAGACACGTCTCTGGTCAATAACCAATAGCGGAACCTGGATGCTCATATTGGCTCCCACATATTCTACGAAGATCTTTATCGGTCAGACCGCATAACAACATACATTGTTCCCTTTGTCATCGGTATGTTACTTATCCGAGATTCGATCGTCGGTATTTCAATACGTAGTTCAATCTCATTACCGGCAAGTCTCTTTACTCGTTTCGTAATACCTCATCTCACAATTAACTTATTAGTTGCAATGCTTGCAAGGCTTATGTGATGTGCATTACCGAGAGGGCCCAGAGATACCTCTCCGACAATCGGAGTGACAAATCCTAATCTCGAAATATGCCAACCCAACATTTACCTTTGGAGACACCTGTAGAGCTCCTTTATAATCACCCAGTTACGTTGTGACGTTTGGTAGCACACAAAGTGTTCCTCCGGCAAACGGGATTTGCATAATCTCATAGTCATAGGAACATGTATAAGTCATGAAGAAAGCAATAGCAACATACTAAACGATCGAGTGATAAGCTAATGGAACGGGTCATGTCAATCACATCATTCTCTTAATAATGTGATCCCGTTAATCAAATGACAACACATGTCTATGGTTAGGAAACATAACCATCTTTCATTAACGAGCTACTCAAGTAGAGGCATACTAGTGACACAAGTATTATGTTTCCGGATAATACAATTCTTAGCATGAATAATAAACATTTATCATGATATAAGGAAATAAAATAATAACATTATTATTGCCTCTAGGGCATATTTCCTTCAGTCTCCCACTTGCACTAGAGTCAATAATCTAGATTACATAGTAATGATTCTAACACCCATGGAGCTTTGGTGCTGATCATGTTTTGCTCGTGGAAGAGGCTTAGTCAACGGGTCTGCAACATTCAGATCCGTATGTATCTTGCAAATCTCTATGTCTCCCACCTGGACTAGATCACGGATGGAATTGAAGCGTCTCTTGATGTGCTTGGTTCTCTTGTGAAATCTGGATTCCTTTGCCAATGCAATTGCACCAGTATTGTCACAAAAGATTTTCATTGGACCTGATGCACTAGGTATGACACCTAGATCGGATATGAACTCCTTCATCTAGACTCCTTTGTTTGCTGCTTCCGAAGCAGCTATGTACTCCGCTTCACATGTAGATCCCGCCACAACGCTTTGTTTAGAACTACACCAACTGACAGCTCCACCGTTTAATGTAAACACGTATCCGATTTGCGATATAGAATCGTCCGGATCAGTGTCAAAGCTTGCATCAACGTAACCATTTACGATGAGCTCTTTGTCACCTCCATATATGAGAAAATTATCCTTAGTCATTTTTAGGTATTTCAGGATGTTCTTGACCGCTGTCCAGTGATCCACTCCTGGATTACTTTGGTACCTCCCTGCTAGACTTATAGCAAGACACACACCAGGTCTGGTACACAGCATTGCATACATGATAGAGCCTATGGCTGAAGCATAGGGAACATCTTTCATTTTCTCTCTATCTTCTGCATTGGCCGGGCATTGACTCTTACTCAATTTCACACCTTGTAACACAGGCAAGAATCCTTTCTTTGCTTGATCCATTTTGAACTTCTTCAAAATTTTGTCAAGGTATGTGCTTTGTGAAAGTCCAATTAAGCGTCTTGATCTATCTCTATAGATCTTAATGCCCAATATGTAAGTAGCTTCACCGAGGTCTTTCATTGAAGAACTCTTATTCAAGTATCCCTTTATGCTATCCAGAAATTCTATATCATTTCTGATTAGTAATATGTCATCTACATATAATATCAGAAACGCTACAGAGCTCCCACTCACTTTCTTGTAAATACAGGCTTCTCCAAAAGTCTGTACAAAACCAAATGCTTTGATCACACTATCAAAGTGTTTATTCCAACTCCGAGAGGCTTGCACCAGTCCATAAATGGATCGCTGGAGCTTGCACACTTTGTTAGCTCCCTTTGGATTGACAAAACCTTCTGGCTGCATCATATACAACTCTTCTTCCAGAAACCCATTCAGGAATGCAGTTTTGACATCCATCTGCCAAATTTCATAATCATAAAATGCGGCAATTGCTAACATGATTCGGACAGACTTAAGCATCGCTACGGGTGAGAAGGTCTTATCGTAGTCAATCCCTTGAACTTGTCAAAAACCTTTTGTGACAAGTCGAGCTTTGTAGACAGTAACATTACCGTCAGCGTCAGTCTTCTTCTTGAAGATCCATTTATTCTCAATTGCTTGCCGATCTTTGGGCAAGTCAACCAAAGTCCACACTTTGTTCTCATACATGGATCCCATCTCAGATTTCATGGCTTCAAGCCATTTTGCAGAATCTGGGCTCACCATCGCTTCTCCATAGTTCGTAGGTTCATCATGATCTAGTAGCATGACTTCCAGAACAGGATTACCGTACCACTCTGGTGCGGATCTTACTCTGGTTGATCTACGAGGTTCAGTAGTATCTTGTTCCCAAGTTTCATGATCATCATCATTAGCTTCCTCACTAATTGGTGTAGGTGTCACAGAAACCGGTTTCTGTGATGTACTACTTTCCAATAAGGGAGCAGGTACAGTTACCTCATCAAGTTCTACTTTCTTCCCACTCACTTCTTTCGAGAGAAACTCCTTCTCTAGAAAGTTTCCGAATTTAGCAACAAAAGTCTTGCCTTCGGATCTGTGATAGAAGGTGTATCCAATAGTTTCTTTTGGATATCCTATGAAGACACATTTCTCCGATTTGGGTTCGAGTTTATCAGGTTGAAGCTTTTTTACATAAGCATCGCAGCCCCAAACTTTCAGTAACGACAACTTTGGTTTCTTGCCAAACCACAGTTCATAAGGCGTCGTCTCAATGGATTTTGATGGTGCCCTATTTAACGTGAATGCGGCCGTCTCTAGAGCATAACCCCAAAACGATAGCGGTAATCAGTAAGAGACATCATAGATCGCACCATATCTAGTAAAGTACGATTACGACATTCGGACACACCATTACGCTGTGGTGTTCCGGGTGGCGTGAGCTATGAAACTATTCCGCATTGTTTCAAATGTACACCAAACTCGTAACTCAAATACTCTCCTCCACGATCAGATCGTAGGAATTTTATTTTCTTGTTACGATGATTTTCAACTTCACTCTGAAATTCTTTGAACTTTTCAAATGTTTCAGACTTATGTTTCATTAAGTAGATATAGCCATATCTGCTTAAGTCATCTGTGAAGGTGATAAAATAACGATATCCGCCACGAGCCTCAACATTCATCGGAGCACATACATCTGTATGTATGATTTCCAACAAATCTGTTGCTCTCTCCATAGTACCGGAGAACGGTGTTTTTGTCATCTTACCCATAAGGCACGGTTCGCAAGTACCAAGTGATTCATAATCAAGTGGTTCCAAAAGTCCATCAGTATGGAGTTTCTTCATGCGCTTTATACCGATATGACCTAAACGGCAGTGCCACAAATAAGTTGCACTATCATTATCAACTCTGCATCTTTTGGCTTCAACAATATGAATATGTGTGTCACTACTATCGAGATTTAATAAGAATAGACCATTCTTCATGGGTGCATGACCATAAAAGATTTTACTCATAAAAATAGAACAACTATTATTCTCTGATTTAAATGAATAACCGTCTCGCATCAAACAAGATCCAGATATAATGTTCATGCTCAATGCTGGCACCAAATAACAATTATTTAGGTCTAATACTAATCCCGAAGGTAGATGTAGAGGTAGCGTGCCGACCACGATCACATCGACTTTGGAACCATTTCCCATGCGCATCGTCACCTCGTCTTAGCCAATCTTCGCTTAATCCGTAGTCCTGTTTCGAGTTGCAAATGTTAGCAACAGAACCAGTATCAAATACCCAGGTGCTACTGCGAGCATTAGTAAGGTACACATCAATAACATGTATATCGCATATACCTTTGTTCACCTTGCCATCCTTCTTATCCGCCAAATACTTGGGGCAGTTCCGCTTCCAGTGACCAGTCTGCTTGCAGTAGAAGGACTCAGTTTTAGGCTTAGGTCCAGACTTGGGTTTCTTCTCTTGAGCAGCAACTTGCTTGCTGTTCTTCTTGAAGTTCCCCTTCTTCTTCCCTTTGCCCTTTTTCTTGAAACTAGTGGTCTTGTTGACCATCAACACTTGATGCTCCTTCTTGATTTCTACCTCCGCAGCTTTCAGCATTGCGAAGAGCTCGGGAATAGTCTTATTCATCCCTTGCATATTATAGTTCATTACGAAGCTCTTGTAGCTATGTGGCAGTGATTGGAGAATTCTGTCAATGACGCAATCATCTGGAAGATTAACTCCCAATTGAATCAAGTGATTATTATACCCAGACATTTTGAGTATATGCTCACTGACAGAACTATTCTCCTCCATCTTGCAGCTATAGAACTTATTGGAGACTTCATATCTCCCAATCCGGGCATTTTCTTGAAATATTAACTTCAACTCCTGGAACATCTCATATGCTCCATGACGTTCAAAACGTCGTTGAAGTCCCGATTCTAGGCCGTAAAGCATGGCACACTGAATTATCGAGTAGTCATCAGCTTTGCTCTGCCAGATGTTCAAAACATCTGGTGTTGCTCCAGCAGCAGGCCCGGCACCCAGCGGTGCTTCCAGGACATAATTCTTCTGGGCAGCAATGAGGATAATCCTCAAGTTACGGACCTAGTCCGTGTAATTGCTACCATCATCTTTCAACTTTGCTTTCTCAAGGAACGCATTAAAATTCAACGGAACAACAGCACGGGCCATCTATCTACAATCAAACATAAACAAGCAAGATACTATCAGGTACTAAGTTCAAGATAAAATTTAAGTTCAATTAATCATATTACTAAAGAACTCCCACTTAGATAGACATCCCTCTAATCCTCTAAGTGATCACGTGATCCAAATCAACTGAACCATGTCCGATCATCACGTGAGATGGAGTAGTTTCATTAGTGAACATCACTATGTTGATCATATCTACTATATGATTCACACTCGACCTTTCGGTCTCCGTGTTCCGAGGCCATATCTGTATATGCTTGGCTCGTCAAGTATAACCTGAGTATTCCGCGCGTGCAACTGTTTTGCACCCGTTGTATTTGAACGTAGAGCCTGTCACACCCGATCATCACGTGGTGTCTCAGCACGAAGAACTTTCGCAACGGTGCATACTCAGGGAGAACACTTCTTGATAATTAGTGAGAGATCATCTTAAAATGCTACCGTCAATCAAAGCAAGATAAGATGCATAAAAGATAAACATCACATGCAATCAATATAAGTGATATGATATGGCCATCATCATCTTGTGCTTGTGATCTCCATCTTCGAAGCACCGTCATGATCACCATCGTCACCAACGCGACACCTTGATCACCATCGTAGCATGGTTGTTGTCTCGCCAATCTTATGCTTCCATGACTATCGCTACCGCTTAGTGATAAAGTAAAGCATTACAACGCAATTGCATTGCATGCATAAAGCGACAACCATATGGCTCCTGCCAGTTGCCGATAACTTGGTTACAAAACATGATCATCTCATACAATAAAATTTAGCATCATGTCTTGACCATATCACATCACAACATGCCCTGCAAAAACAAGTTAGACATCTTCTACTTTGTTGTTGCAAGTTTTACGTGGCTGCTACGGGCTTAAGCAAGAACCAATCTTACCTACGCATCAAAACCACAACGATAGTTTGTCAAGTTGGTGCTGTTTTAACATTCGCAAGGACCGGATGTAGCCACACTCGATTCAACTAAAGTTGGAGAAACTGACACCCGCCAGCCACCTGTGTGCAAAGCACGTCGGTAGAACCAGTCTCGTGTAAGTGTACGCGTAATGTCGGTCCGGGCCGCTTCATCCAACAATACCGCCGAACCAAAGTATGACATGCTGGTAAGCAGTATGACTTATATCGCCCACAACTCACTTGTGTTCTACTCGTGCATATAACATCAACACATAAAACCTGGCTCTGATACCACTGTTGGGGAACGTAGTAATTTGAAAAAAATTCCTATGCACACGCAAGATCATGGTGATGCATAGCAATGAGAGGGGAGAGTGTGATCTACGTACCCTCGTAGACCGACAACGGAAGCGTTATGACAATGCAGTTGATGTAGTTGTACGTCTTCACGGCCCGACCGATCAAGCACCGAAGCTACGGCACCTCCGAGTTTTAGCACACGTTCAGCTCGATGACGATCCCCGGACTCAGATCCAGCAAAGTGTCGGGGAAGAGTTCCGTCAGCACGATGGCGTGGTGACGATCTTGATGTTCTACCATCGCAGGGCTTCGCCTAAGCACCGCTACAATATTATCGAGGAGTATGGTGGAAGGGGGCACCGCACACGTCTAAGAAAACGATCACGTGGATCAACTTGTGTGTCTAGGGGTGCCCCCTGCCCCTGTATATAAAGGAGCAAGGGGAGGAGGCCGGCCGACCCTAGGGCGCGCCAAGGAGGAGGAGTCCTCCTCCTAGTAGGAGTAGGACTCCCCTCTTTCCTACTCCTACTAGGAGGGGGAAAGGAAGGGGGAGAGGGAGAACGAAAGGGGGGTGCCGCCCCCCTTCCTAGTCCAATTCGGACCAGAGGGGGAGGGGGCGCGTGGCCCACCCTGGCCGCCCCTCTCTCTCCACTAGGGCCCATAAGGCCCATTACTTCTCCCGGGGGGGTCCGGTAACCCTCCGGCACTCCGGTTTTCTCCGAAATCATCCGGAACACTTCCGGTGTCCGAATATAGCCGTCCAATATATCAATCTTTATGTCTCGACCATTTCGAGACTCCTCGTCATGTCCGTGATCACATCCGGGAGTCCGAAATAACTTCGGTACATCAAAACTCATAAACTCATAATATAACTGTCATCGAAACCTTAAGCGTGCGGACCCTATGGGTTCGAGAACAATGTAGACATGACCGAGACACGTCTCCGGTCAATAACCAATAGCGGAACCTGGATGCTCATATTGGCCCCCACATATTCTACGAAGATCTTTATCGGTTAGACCGCATAACAACATACATTGTTCCCTTTGTCATCGGTATGTTACTTGGCCGAGATTCGATCGTCGGTATCTCAATACCTAGTTCAATCTCGTTACCGGCAAGTCTCTTTACTCGTTTCGTAATACCTCATCTCGCAACTAACTTATTAGTTGCAATGCTTGCAAGGCTTATGTGATGTGCATTACCGAGAGAGCCCAGAGATACCTCTCCGACAATCGAAGTGACAAATCCTAATCTCGAAATATGCCAACCCAACATTTACCTTTGGAGACACCTGTAGAGCTCCTTTATAATCACCCAGTTACGTTGTGACGTTTGGTAGCACACAAAGTGTTCCTCCGGCAAACGGGAGTTGCATAATCTCATAGTCATAGGAACATGTATAAGTCATGAAGAAAGCAATAGCAACATACTAAACGATCGGGTGCTAAGCTAATGGAATGGGTGATGTTAATCACATCATTCTCTTAATGATGTGATACCGTTAATCAAATGACAACACATGTCTATGGTTAGGAAACATAACCATCTTTGATTAACGAGCTAGTCAAGTAGAGGCATACTAGTGACATTTAGTTTGCCTATGTATTCACACAAGTATTATGTTTTCGGATAATACAATTCTTAGCATGAATAATAAACATTTATCATGATATAAGGAAATAAAATAATAACATTATTATTGCCTCTAGGGCATATTTCCTTCAATTTGGACATCAGAATGGTTCCGGATGAGATCGGGCATATACCGCAGCACCGAGAGGTTACTGGAACCCCCCGGGAGGTAAATGGGCCTTATTGGGCCTTAGCAAGAGAGAGGGGAATGGTTCAAAGGAGGGGCGCCCCCCCCCCCAAGCCCAATCTGAATTGGGAGGGGGGCCGCCCCCCCTTTCCTTCCTCCTTCCTCCCCCTTCCTTCCACTCCTAGTCCAACTAGGGAAGGGGGGGATCCTACTCCCAGTGGGAATAGGACTCCCCTTGGGGTGCGCCTAGGAGGCCGGCCCCCTCCCCCTCCTCCACTCCTTTATATACGGGGGAGGGGGGAACCCCATAGACACACAAGTTGATCACTGATCTTTTAGCCATGTGCGGTGCCCCCCTCCACCATAATCCACCCTGGTCATATCGTAGCGGTGCTTAGGCGAAGCCCTGTTCTAGTAGCAACATCATCACCTTCATCACGCCGTCGTGCTGATGAAGCTCTCCCTCGAAGCTCTACTGGATCGTGAGTTCGTGGGACGTCACCGAGCCGAACGTGTGCAGATCGCGGAGGTGCCGTACCTTCGGTGCTAGATCGGTCGATCGTGAAGACGTATGACTACATCAACCGCGTTATCATAACGCTTCCGCTTAACGTCTACGAGGGTACGTAGACAACACTCTTCCCTCTCGTTGCTATGCATCACCATGATCTTGAGTGTGTGTAGGAATTTTTTTGAAATTACTACGTTCCCCAACAGCTTGTGGGCCCATCGTGGCTCTCCTAACCCTAATCTCAGCTCCATAAATACCCAAATATTCCCCGTATACTAGAGGACACACCAAAAATACTTTTCCACCACCTCAAACTTCTGTTCTCGTGAGATCCCATCTTGGGGCCTTTTCCTGCACTCCATCGGAGGGGGGTTCGATCACGGAGGGCTTCTACATCAACATTGCTGCCCTTCCAATGATGTGTGAGTAGTTTACCACAGACCTACTAGTCAATAGCTAGTAGCTACATGGCTTCTTATCTCTCTTTGATCTTCAATACAATGTTCTCCTTGATGTTCTTGGAGATCTATTCGATGTAATCTTCTTTTGCGGTGCATTTGTTGATATCAAATGAATTGTGGATTTATGATTAGATTATCTATGAATATTAATTGATTCTTCTTTGAACTCTTTTATGCATGATTAAGATAGCTTTATATTTCTCTCCGATCTATTGATTTGGTTTGACCAACTATATTGATTTATCTTGCAATGGGAGAGGTGCTTTGTTTTGGGTTCAATCTTGCGCTATCCTCACCCAGTGACAGTAGGGGAAGCGAGGCATGTATTTGTATTGTTTCCATTAGGGATAAAAATACGGGGTTTATACCATATTGCTTGGATATATCCCTCTACATCATGTCATCTTTCTTAAGGCGTTACTCCATTCTTGTTAACTTAATACACTAGATGCATGCTGGATAGCGGTCGATGTGTGGAGTAATAGTAGTAGATGCAGGCAGGAGTCGGTCTACTTGTCACAGACGTGATGCCTACATTCATGATCATTGCCTTGGATATCGTCATAACTTTGCGCTTTTTTATCAGTTGCTCAATAGTAAGTTGTTTACCCATCGTATGTGTTATTTCAAGAGAGAAGCCTATAGTGAAAACTATGGCCCTCGGGTCTATTCTCATCATATTATTTTTTGACAAAATGACAGTAGGGGAAAAACCCTACTGTTTTTCATATATCTATATAAATGGGAGGTTTACATAGACATATCATCTACTTTACATTGTGTGAACCACACCTAAGGTGTGATTATACAACCAAGCAGAGTGCTAAATGTAAGCTATACAATAGAAGTATAGAAAGTGATCAGGGCAGCTCTATGTGCTGCTTTAACCCTATGCTGGAGTAGTATCAGATCTTCTTTGAAGCATTTGAGCCAAGAACCCACACTAGGAGCCAATCCTCTGAAGTGTTTATTGTTTCTCTCCTTCCATATGCTCCAAGCCGCGGTCAAGAATGTTTCAAAAAAGAAAGGGTTTGGCCAAGTGTCTTTTGTGGCTCGAAGGAGAGTGAGTCGACAGTCAAAGTATGGCCAGTCAATGTGAAGTTTAGCGCAACAACTCTAACTAAAAGGATAGGTAAAGATCATATGATCCACTGTTTCTTCAATGTGCTGGCCGCATAGGATGCAGTTGAAATCATTTCCTATATTATAGTGCCTCCTCTTCAGCATGTTACGTGTGTTGAGCCTGTCATGGAATAGGAGCCAACCAAACACTTTGATCTTCATAGTGCACCTTAATTTTCAAAGTTGACTGAAGGCGGGGTGTGCCTCCCCGTCCCTAAAGTAATTGTTGTAATAATCCTTTGATTTATAGAGTGCAGAGCCCCAAGAATAGTGCCAAACATCATGGAGCAATCTCAAGGGGAAATCCCATGTTGACGAGGATTGTATATCATAGATCTCATCAAGAGCTTGAGGTGAGACTGGCAGGTGAAAGGTTTCATGCAGGTCAGTGGACGTCATCGCATCTTCCACGGACAAATCTTCATGCATGGTGAACGAGAAAGCACGTGGGTGAGAGATCTATAAGACCTCGTCCTTCCAAAGATCTTTCCAAAAGAGGGCTGTTGTCCCATCCACCACCTGCACTCGAGAGATCCCTCGATAGGTGAGAGTCAGCTTTAGAATATCCTTCCACCAAAAAGATCCAACCGGATCAACAGCGTGCGGGATCTTGTCAACATAATGATTGTCCCGGATGAGGTTAAACCATGGTACATCCTGCCTGTTGAAGAACTTGTGTAACAATTTTAGCAACATGGCCTCATTGTGTATTTTCAAGTTGATCACTCCTAATCCTCCTTTTTTCTTGGGTTGACAGACCATATCCCACACAGCAAGAGAGCTACATTTGTCTCCCTGATCTGTTTTCTTAGTCCAAAGGCATTTGCGTCTAATTTTTTCAAGGAACTCAATGAGTTTGGGTGGGAATTTAAGTGTGCACATGGCAAACACAAGAAGAGACGTGACCGAAGCATTCAACCATGAAAGTCTACCATCGTACGACATCATTGCGATGGTGGACGTAAGTTGCCTTTCCATTCTGCAAACCAAAGGCATACGCTCTTGGACTGATGGTCTGGTAGTACCAAGCGGGAGTCCAAGGTAGGTGAACGACATTGATCTCATCATATTATTTTCATATCTATAAAACCAAAAACACAAAAATACCTTGCTGCAATTTATTTATCTTTACTTTATTTTGCAATTTTATTTATCTTTTGTACCTATCTGTATCGGATCTCACCCTTGCAATTAATCGTGAAGGGATTGACAACCGCTTTTATCATGTTGGGTGCAAGTATTTGTTTGTTTGTGTAGATGCAACTATTGGAGACTTCTATGTCCTCCTACTGGATTGATACCTTGGTTCTTAACTGAGGGAAATACTTATCTCTACTTTGTTGCATCACCATTTCCTCTTCAAGGGAAAAACCAACGCAAGCTCAAGAACTACAAGAGATCCAAGGAGGAGTATGAGTGGGGGCAGAACCAAGTCTAAAGGATCTCTTTGAAGGCCTGAACCTATGTGGATAGGAGGAGATCAATCTCGATTTCTCACGGGAACTTCAGGAGCTAATAAAGGATGATAGATGGCTGGCAATTTTGAAGGTCCATACTACTCAAACTTTCAGCCATGTGGCGTTGTTTAATGTTATGCGCACGGCATGGTCCTTTGCCAACATATCACGTTCAAGACGATGGGAGCTGATACGTCTCCAACGTATCTATAATTTTTTATTGTTCAATGCTATTATATTATCTATCTTGGATGTTTTATATGCATTTATATGCTATTTTATATGATTTTTGGGACTAACCTATTAACCTAGAGCCCAGTGCCAGTTTCTGTTTTTTTCTT